>NW_021274552.1:0-1331 GCF_002162155.2 Triticum dicoccoides | reverse complement strand
TTAAACGGTGGAGCTGTAAGTTGGTGCAGTTCTAAACAAAGTGTCGTGGCGGGATCTACATGTGAAGCGGAGTACATAGCTGCTTCTGAAGCAGCAAATGAAGGAGTCTGGATGAAGGAGTTCATTTCCGATCTAGGTGTCATACCTAGTGCATCGGGACCAATGAAGATCTTCTGTGACAATACTGGTGCAATTGCCTTGGCAAAGGAATCCAGATTTCACAAGAGGACCAAGCACATCAAGAGATGCTTCAATTCCATTCGGGACCAAGTCCAAGTGGGAGACATAGAGATTTGCAAGATACATACGGATCTGAATGTTGCAGACCCGTTGACTAAGCCTCTCTCACGAGCAAAACATGATCAGCACCAAGACTCCATGGGTGTTAGAATCATTACTATGTAATCTAGATTATTGACTCTAGTGCAACTGGGAGACTGAAGGAAATATGCCCTAGAGGCAATAATAAAGTTATTATTTATTTCCTCATATCATGATAAATGTTTATTATTCATGCTAGAATTGTATTAACCGGAAACATGATACATGTGTGAATACATAGACAAACATATAGTCACTAGTATGCCTCTACTTGACTAGCTCATTAATCAAAGATGGTTATGTTTCCTAACCATTGACATGTGTTGTCATTTGATTAATGGGATCACATCATTAGGAGAATGAGGTGATTGACATGACCCATCCCGTTAGCTTAGCACTTGATCGTTTAGTATTCTGGTATTGCTTCCTTCATGACTTATACATGTTCCTGTAACTATGAGAATTGTGTAACTCCCGTTTATCGGAGGAACACTTTGGGTACTACCAAACGTCACAACGTAACTGGGTGATTATAAAGGAGTACTACAGGTGTCTCCGAAGGTACATGTTGAGTTAGCATAATTCGAGATTAGGTTTTGTCACTCCGATTGTCGGAGAGGTATCTCTGGGCCCTCTCGGCAATGCTCATCACCTAAGCCTTGCAAGCATGTAACTAATGAGTTAGTTATAAGATGAAGTATTACAGAACGAGTAAAGAGACTTGTCGATAACGAGATTGAACTAGGTATTGGATACCGACGATCGAATCTCGGACAAGTAACATACCGATGACAAAGGGAACAACGCATGTTGTTATGCGGTTTGACCGATAAAGATCTTCGTAGAATATGTAGGAACCAATATGGGCATCCAGGTCCCGCTATTGGTTATTGACCAGAGATGTGTCTCAGTCATGTCTACATCGTTCTCGAACCGTAGGGTCCGCACGCTTAAGGTTTCGATGACAGTTATATTATGAGTTTATGTATTTTGATGTACCGAAGGTTGTT
>NW_021274551.1:0-1283 GCF_002162155.2 Triticum dicoccoides | reverse complement strand
TTTGTATAGTTTTTTCTTTTCTGTTATATTTATTTTCTTCTATTTATTTGTGAGTAGTTTTTCATCTAGTTTGCCAAAATTCAACATTTTCAGAGTTCATTTTGTAGTGATTTTCAATTTCATGGTCATTTTATAAACGATTGAAAAATATCAAATATAATTTTTTTTCTTTTCTGCTTTATTTTTTCTTCTATTTATTTCTGAATAGTTTTTTCTTTTCTGCTATACTTATTTTCTTCTATTTATTTCTGAGTAGTCTTTTTATTTTGTTTTTTTCTTTTCAGCTATAGTTTTTCTTTTTTTCTGCTATTTTTTTCTTTTCTGCAAAACTTGATGGTCAAGGTCTGGAGTTATAACTTAAAAAAAAGAAATGTCGATGTGCAATTAGTTTTTGCCATAACAGAAGAAGTCCGGAGTTGTAATAAGTTATTAAAAATAAAAAAGAGGTGCAATGCTCGTTAATTTGCTTCAAGCCATTCGGAATAGTGTAAACTGCACTGCGCATAGCTCCATGCAGTCTACCGTATTCCTGAAGGCTTGAAGCTAAGCAACGTGAGCATTGAGTCTCTTCTTCATCGTCTCTGCACTCAAGGCTTATAAACCGCTCCTAGTCCCTCTCACTTCGCGAGGTGGGACTAAAAAACAGCTTGCCATAACCTCCTAAACCCGAATACTTCGAAAGAGATTGTCCAGTTTGTAAACGAAGTGCATCCAGTTTTTGCCGTAACCCTCTCTACTTTTTTGAACATGATATGTGGGTGAAATGATGATACCATGCCAAGTTTCAACTTTTTCAGAGTTCATTTGTAGTGATTTTCAATTTCCAGGTCATTTAGTTCTCAAAACAAATCATTAAATGCATGAAAAATAGCAAATGAAGGCATAAACGGTTGAAAGTTGATGGCGTCGCTTTGAATGGTGCATACTGAACGCAAAACATATAAGAGCATTTAGATCATGATCTTATATTTCTTTACAGTCTAAATTGTCAATATGATCTTATAACATCAAAAATACTTTGATCATCAATGATCTTTGTGTGTACAATCTGAATTGTCAATATGAGTCATCAACGATTTATAAACCGATGAAGACTCATATTGCGGCCACAAATTCTACACATAGAGTTCAATGAAGACCAAGTGCTTGTGATAGTTTGAGAAATAACATATTTAAGGTGGTAAAAGGCTTGTTAGGGGAGCGAGGTGGGACTAAAAACAGCTTGCCATAACCTCATTAGTACCGGTTCGTGGTACGAACCGGCACTAAATTGTGATGGTGGG
>NW_021274550.1:0-1417 GCF_002162155.2 Triticum dicoccoides | reverse complement strand
AAAATGCCTAAAACTTCTAAAAATCATAGAAAATTAACCGTAACTCCAAATTAAATAATTTATATATGAAAAATTATCAGAAAAATTCAAGGAATCCATCTGTACCATTTTCATGCATGTTAGAACAACTTATAGCTGCTGTTTAGCACAAATCAACTAAAAGGCATTTGAATATTCACATATGGAGTTTGAATTTGAATTTTATATTCAAACCAACTTCATTTAATCTGGTTTTAGGTGCATTAGCCCAAAACACATTCATATTGCCATGTCATAGCATGCATCATATTGTGCATAGCATTGATCGTGTCTTTTCTGTATTGCCGGTAATTGTCCCCTCTCGATAGACGCGATACCGATGATACGATCGTTGACACTGATGAAGACTCAATGTTATCTTCAGAAGTGCCAGGCAAGCAAAACCCCCTTGTTCATTCCGATAAAATCCCACTCTCTCGCTCCTGCTCTCTTTTACTGCATTAGGACAACATCGATTCATCTGTTACTTGCTGCGGTAGCTGAACCCCTTTATCCTTTGCATGACCTGTCATTCCACAGTAAATAGATGAAACCCACTAGCATGAGTAGGAGTTGTTTGAGCCCTGTTGTGCCTACTCATTCATGCTTGTTGTCATGCCTGCTACTGCTTAGAGTTGAGTCAGGTCTGATTCATCGGGGATGAATCAGAGGCGTGTGAACATGTCCTACTGTGTGTGAGCTAAGTGTGTGAACACGATTTGGTAAAGGTAGCGGTGAGAGGCCATGTAGGAGTACATGGTGGGTTGTCTCATTGCAGCCGTCCTCAGGAACTGAGTTATGTGTTTGTGATCCATGATTCAGCTACTACCACGCATTGGGCCCGAAACCAATGGACCCTCTCGGCTTCTTGATCACCCTTGTCCTCTGTCCAGGAGTTGCAAATAGTTTCTGGTGTTTGTAGTATGCTGGAGGCCGTGCGCAGCGCTGACCGTAGGGGTGGGCTGTGATGCGGTAGGCACGTGGCCGGGTAAACCGGGCGCCCGTTTGGTGTCACGGAACCCTGTTCACATCATTTGGGGCTGTGAGCGAAACTCCGGCCGGATCTCCTCATGGATGGAACCCGAATAGGCGATAAACCTGGACTAGAGACTTGAGTGTTTAGGCAGGCCGTGGCCGACACCCACGTTGGGCTTCCGCTTGAAGGTTGCCGAGTACATGTCGTGTAAACGGCGGTAAGTGGTGAGAGCGTGTGTGAAGAAGTACACCCCTGCAGGGTTAACATCATCTATTCGAATAGCCGTGTCCGCGGAAAAGGACTTCTGGGTTGCTTATATCAGTTCATAGACAAGTGAAAGTGGATACTCTAAAATACGCAAGATAAGCGTGAGTGCTATGGATGGCATTCTCGTAGGGAGACGGGAGTGGATCCATAGTGGTG
>NW_021274549.1:0-685 GCF_002162155.2 Triticum dicoccoides | reverse complement strand
GGGGGCATTGGTCACGGTTTGTGCCACGAACCGTGACGAATGCCCCCTTTAGTCCCGGTTGGTGCCATCAACCGGGACCAAAGGCATGCGCCTGCCAAAGCTGCGGTGCGGTGGGATGTTTAGTCCCACCTCGCTAGCTGAGGAGCGGTTGCACCTGTTTATAAGTGCTTCCCCGCCCTCTTCATTGAACTCCTTAGAACTGCAGGCCTTTGGGCCTAATCTCACACCGCTATGCATGTGGTCCTGCTGGGCCTTCTACGGGCCTGAATCCTGGCCCATGGATGGGCTTCTAGTCGTATTCATGCCGTGGTGGCATTTTTTTACTATTTGTTTTTTCATTTCTACTTAGAACTAAATACTTATAGTTTTTTAGTGATTTTGTTTCTTTTAGGTCACAAAAATTATAAACTTTATGTTAGTGCCATTAGTTTTAAAATTTGAATAGTTCAAATTTGAATTTTTTTAAAATTTGTGTGAATCACTAGTTTCTGAATAACTTTACTATAAAAATTGATTTTTGAGTCATTCTTATTCCTTCTATTCAATATTACTGTGTTCCATCATTATACTAAATTTGGTAATTTTAGTTAGTCATAACAAATATTATAGGCATTTTTTTATTTTTTACTATTTATTTTTTCATTTCTACTTAGAACAAAATACATATAGTTTTTTAGTGATTTCT
>NW_021274548.1:0-3627 GCF_002162155.2 Triticum dicoccoides | reverse complement strand
GGCCTCTGCAGTGCCCACATCATCTAGATCTAGATGATGTGCTCGGAGTCCGACGAGGCGGGACAGTATGTAACAGCCGTCGAGGAGGAGCATGCGCACGAATTGCTCGCTCGACATGTCATCAAATGTGTTGGCGTAGCAGTTCCTGGTGTGGTGCTCCAGGCATGCCAGCTCCTTGAGGTAGACCTCTACCGTCATGGTGGGTCTCGTTGCCTTCGCCGCCGAGAGCACCAGGTCGAGGCTAGCCAGCTTGTCGTGCTCCACGGCGAGGTGTGGGCTTCTGCTCTGGGGCCGAGGGTAGTTGTACGGGCCGATGTCGACGTGGTCAGGATCGTACTCGCTGCTGTCGACGTTCCGCGTGAGGTCACGGACCTTGCCGACGATGATGGAACAAGGACGGCGACGGTCGAGGACCTGCGCCTTGGATGAGTTCAGGGTGGCCAGTTTACTTTCCAGCTCATGGGCCAACTGATCCATCTCCAGGACGCAGGAATCCGAATCCGTAGATTGGCCTACATCGGTAAACAGGGTATAATCTTTCAAGCAAATTCTGACTTTAATTACTTGTACTAATGCATGAAAAAATAGAACAGACGGGAGGATAATTTATGTTGGCACCTTTTTGATCCATTTGCTTGTCCACTGATGGCCTTACGCTGCCGTCTACCAGAGTAGCATGCAGTTGCGCTCCTGGAGTTGAGCTAGCCTCTCAAGTCCCCAACCCATGTTGTATGTGTTCCAGAGTTTGTAGCCGAGCATGCATGATAATGCAGCAAGACCAGCATGCAAGTGCCTTGCAGCGCTAGGCTGAGTGCCTTGCGGAGGTAGTAGACGGTGAGGGAGAAAGAGCGCGTGAGGGAGATGAGAGGAGGTAGTTGAGCTGATTTGGATACGAAGGGATAAGGCCGATGCATCGGGCGGGTAGTAACGTTTTACCCAAAGAGATAGAGAAACGAAAGCTAGCTAGAATTCTCCATTGATAAGGTTGCGTGGCTGCAAGAAAGAAAGAATCCGACAGAACGTTTTGGCTTGGCGTGACCGTTGCTTTCTGCTTGTTTGGTTCCCTGCAACGCTGCATCGCCATCAGGTCAGGCAGCCAGCGGCAAAAGGAGCAACTTTAGGCAGTCGTGTGAGGTTTGCCGGCTGCTTGGTTCCGCGCGGCCAAACTTGTCCATCTTCTTGCTGCCTTCCGGCCAGCGGTTTGGAATAGAACATGTTTTCAGTACGTCTCAACAAAGTTGAACCAACCCAACTACTTTTATACTTGAGTTCTTGGTGCACAAGTTTGCCAAATTTATAGCTCCTTGCAGTGAATTTTTGTTTTGGGGCCTCTCTAAATCTGGGTCCGTACATGGTCTCACAACTCAGAACTTACAACCACATTTGGTATGGCACAAAACAACATAATTTATTTTTTCCTCCTACCAGCTCTAAACTAAGGACAAAAACTAATGTTGGGTAACTCTACACATATTACATAGAGATCTATATGTGCACTTATTCAACGATGTGTTCAATCTCGATAAGTTTGCCACGCCCTTCGGCTGCGCTGGCTTTGGTATGAATGTGCCGACCACCCCAAGACTTCATCCAATTTGGCGACACCATGCAATGAGAATGAGAACGATAGACCTGTGTGCAGTGGTGTTGGAGAACGTAGTAATTTCAAAAAAATTCCTATGCACACGGAAGATCATGGTGATGCATAGCAACGAGAGGGAAGAGTGTTGTCTACGTACCCTCGTAGACCGGAAGCGGAAGCGTTAGCACACCGCGGTTGATGTAGTCGTACGTCTTCACGGCCCGACTGATCAAGCACCGAAACTACGGCACCTCCGAGTTCTAGCACACGTTCTGCTCGATGACGATCCCCGAACTCCGATCCAGCAGAATGTCAGGGAAGAGTTCCGTCAGCACGATGGCATGGTGACGATCTTGATGTTCTACCGTCGCAGGGCTTCGCCTAAGCACCGCTACAATATTATCGAGGATTATGGTGGAGGAGGGCACCGCACACGGCTAATAGATCAATGATCAAGGCTGGCCCTAGGAGGGGGCGCGCCAAGTGTGGAGTCCTACTAGGACTCCCTAGTCCTAGTAGGATTCCACCTCCCATATGAAATAGGAAAAGAGGAAGGGAAAAGGAGAAGGAAGGAAGGGGGCGCCCCCCTTCCCTAGTCCAATTCGGACCAGACCAAGGGGAGGGGTGCGGCCACCCTTAAGGCCCTCTTCCTTCTTTCCCGTATGGCCCAATAAGGCCCAATACGTATTCCCGTAACTCTCCGGTACTCTGAAAAATACCCGAATCACTCGGAACCTTTCCGATGTCCGAATATAGTCGTCCAATATATCGATCTTTACGTCTCGACCATTTCGAGACTCCTAGGCATGTCCCCGATCTCATCCGGGACTCCGAACTCCTTCGGTACATAAAAATTCATAAACTCATAATATAACTGTCATCGAAACCTTAAGCGTGCGGACCCTACGGGTTCGAGAACAATGTAGACATGACTGAGACACGTCTCCGGTCAATAACCAATAGAGGAACCTGGATGCTCATATTGGCTCCCACATATTCTACGAAGATCTTTATCGGTCAGACCACATAACAACATACGTTGTTCCCTTTGTCATCGGTATGTTACTTGCCCGAGATTCAATCGTCGGTACCTCAATACCTAGTTCAATCTCGTTACCGGCAAGTCTCTTTTCTCGTTTCGTAATACATCATCCTGCAACTAACTCATTAGTTGCAATGTTTGCAAGGCTTAAGTGATGTGCATTACCAAGAGGGCCCAGAGATACCTCTCCGGCAATCGGAGTGACAAATCCTTATCTCGAAATACGCCAACCCAACAAGTACCTTCGGAGACACCTGTAGAGCACCTTTATAATCACCCAGTTACGTTGTGACGTTTGGTGGCACACAAAGTGTTCCTCCGGTAAACGGGAGTTGCATAATCTCATAGTCATAGGAACATGTATAAGTCATGAAGAAAGCAATAGCAACAAACTAAACGATCAAGTGCTATGCTAACGGAATGGGTCAAGTCAATCACATCATTCTCCTAATGATATGATCCCATTAATCAAATGACAACTCATGTCTATGGTTAGGAAACATAACCATCTTTGATCAACGAGCTAGTCAAGTAGAGGCATTCTAGTGACACTCTGTTTGTCTATGTATTCATACATGTATTATGTTTCCGGTTAATACAATTCTAGCATGAATAATAAATATTTATCATGATATAAGGAAATAAATAATAACTTTATTATTGCCTCTAGGGCATATTTCCTTCAAGTGGTCACCCGTGTATGTATTGGAGATGGGTCCAAAGCCAAATTCCAGGATTCATTCTGGCTCGAAGGTATTAGGCCAATAGACATTGTTCCCAAGATCTTCGCGCTCTCGAGAATGAATTCTTCCTCCATGTGGAAAGCCCTATTGGATAACTGGTGTGTTAATCAAATCAACATGCATCACGACATCTCAGCACACGCATCCAGGAGATTGCCACTCTTTAGGGAAAGCTTTGCAATGTTAATTTCAACCATGGGATGCATGATGCTATTTCTTGAAAAATTCAATTTGAATAGTCAGTAATCCACATCACTTGC
>NW_021274547.1:0-1089 GCF_002162155.2 Triticum dicoccoides | reverse complement strand
AGCGAGATATTACAAACATGGGTCTCATGACCCAACAATCAGAGCATACAAGTCAAAGCACAAGCGGAAGCTATCATGTCTGGGTACAGACATCTATAACTGAAAAAGGCTGAGAAGCCTGACTATCTACCAGATCCTGCCGGGGCACAAGATCGTAGCTGAGGTAACAAGCTAAACGTCGAAGTCCACGCGGTACTACTAGCGAGACCGAAATCTCTCTGCAAAACATAAAATAGGCAAACGTGAGTACAAATGTACCCAGCAAGACTTACATCAGAACTAACTACATATGCATCATTTTCAACAAGGGGATGGTGGGGTTTAACTGCAGCAAGCCAGCTTTGACTCGGTGGCTATCCTAAACTACGACTGCAAGCGACTCTTTTGAGGTGGCGCACACGAGTCCACATATTCACCATATCAATACACCACTATGGATCGGCTCCCGTCTCCCTACGAGAACGCCATCCATAGCACTCACGCTTATCTTGCGCATTTTAAAGTATCCACTTTCACTTGTCTATGAACTGATATAAGCAACCCAGAAGTCCTTTTCCGCGGACACGGCTATTCGAATAGATGATGTTAACCCTGCAGGGGTGTACTTCTTCATACATGTTTCCACCACTTAGCGTCTGCACACGACATGTGCTCGGCAAACTTCAAGCGAGAGCCGACGTGGGTGTAGACCACGACCTACCTAAACACTCAAGTCTCTAGTCCAGGTTTATCGCCTATTCGGGTTCCATCCATGAGGAGATCCGGCCGGAGTTTCGCTCACAGCCCCAAACGATGTGAACAGGGTTCCGTGACACCAAACGGGTGCCCGGTTTACCCGGCCACGTGCCTACCGCATCACAGCCCACCCCTACGGTCAGCGCTGTCCACGGCCTCCAGCATACTACAAACACCAGAAACTACTTGCAACTGCTGGACAGAGGACAAGGGTGATTAAGAAGTCGAGCGGGGTCATATTTCAGGGCCCAATGTATGGTAGTAGCTGAGTCATGGATCACAAACACAGAACTCAGTTCCTAAGGACGGCTTCAATGAGACAACCCACCATGTACTCCTACATGGCCTCTCACC
>NW_021274546.1:0-1502 GCF_002162155.2 Triticum dicoccoides | reverse complement strand
CTCACAGATGACTTGAGTAGATATGGGTATGTCTACTTAATGAAACACAAGTCTGAGACCTTTGAAAAGTTCAAGGAATTTCAGAATGAGGTGGAGAATCAACGTGACCGAAAGATAAAATTCTTACGATCAGATTGTGGAGGAGAATACTTAAGTCACGAATTTGGTACACACTTAAAGAAATGTGGAATCGTTTCACAGCTCACGCCGCCTGGAACACCTCAGCGAAACGGTGTGTCCGAACGTCGTAATCGCACTCTATTGGATATGGTGCGGTCTATGATGTCTCTTACCGATTTACCGCTATCATTTTGGGGATACGCTCTAGAGACAGCTACATTCACTTTAAATAGGGCACCGTCTAAATCCGTTGAGACGACACCGTATGAATTATGGTTTGGAAAGAAACCTAAGCTGTCGTTTCTAAAAGTTTGGGGATGCGAAGCTTATGTCAAGAAACTACAACCTGAAAAGCTCGAACCCAAGTCGGAAAAATGCGTATTCATAGGATACCCTAAGGAAACTGTAGGGTATACCTTCTACTTAAGATCTGAAGGCAAGATCTTTGTTGCCAAGAACGGATGCTTTCTAGAAAAAGAGTTTCTCTCGAAAGAAGTAAGTGGGAGGAAAGTAGAACTCGATGAAGTACTACCTCTTGAGCGGGATAGTGACGCAGCACAGGAAACCGTTCCTGTGATGCCCACACCAACTGAAGAGGAAAACCATGATAATGATCAAGGTACTTCGGATCAAGTTACTGCTGAACTTCGTAGGTCCACAAGGACACGTTCCGCACCAGAGTGGTACGGCAACCCTGTTCTGGAAATCATGTTGTTAGACAACAATGAACCTTCGAACTATGAAGAAGCAATGGCGGGCCCGGATTCCAACAAATGGCTTGAAGCCATGAAATCCGAGATAGAATCCATGTATGAAAACAAAGTATGGACTTTGACAGACTTGCCCGATGATCGGCGAGCGATAGAAAACAAATGGATCTTTAAGAAGAAGACGGACGCGGATGGTAATGTTACCATCTATAAAGCTCGACTTATCGCTAAAGGTTATCGACAGGTTCAAGGGATTGACTACGACGAGACATTCTCTCCCGTAGCGAAGCTAAAGTCCGTCCGAATCATGTTAGCAATTGCCGCATACTATGATTATGAGATATGGCAGATGGACGTCAAAACAGCATTCCTTAACGGACATCTTAAGGAAGAACTGTATATGATGCAGCCGGAAGGTTTTGTCGATCCTCGGAACGCTAACAAAGTATGCAAGCTCCAGCGATCCATTTATGGACTGGTGCAAGCATCTCGGAGTTGGAACATTCGCTTTGATGAGATGATCAAAGCGTTTGGGTTTATGCAGACTTATGGAGAAGCCTGCGTTTACAAGAAAGTGAGTGGGAGCTCTGTAGCATTTCTCATATTATATGTAGATGACATACTCCTGATGGGAAATAATATAGAATTTCTGGACAGCATTAAGGCCTACTT
>NW_021274545.1:0-1038 GCF_002162155.2 Triticum dicoccoides | reverse complement strand
GAAATTACATGGGCCTGGCCCAATAATAAGGTGACGCAGCACCTAAAATAGCCTCGGGACGAAATTTATGAAGTGGCATCTTGTATATTTCGTCCAAGGCTTCATGCACCCATTATGGTGGCTTCAAAGTCCTGAAATCATCACTTGTAACTCCGTTCTTGTTCCCCTTGCGCATGCCATCATCTCCATGCTTGTTCTTGCTCCAATGTTCATCCTTCTCCAAGCTAGGCCCTTCATTTGTAAGCAAAACAAATGTATCCAATTTAGGCAGCATCATATTCTCATGAACATTAGAATCATTACCAAGAAACGAAAGTACCTGGTAATTTAGTTGGCGTGCACGAGCTCTAGTAATTGGTCCAGTATGTATAGCAGCAGGGGCTGTGGGTGTAACAATTGTATTGATGTCCTCATCATCCTCCCCTTCTTGAAATGAAGTCGTCCTCGACGGAAGTCCATCTACCTCACCCAAATAAGGCTTCAAATCTGCAATGTTAAAAGTGGGACTAACCCCAAAATCTGCAGGCAGCTCAAGTTTATATGCATTATCATTTATTTTCTCTAACACCTTAAAGGGACCATCAGCACGTGGCATTAGCTTTGATTTGCGCAAATCAGGAAATCTATCCTTACGCAAATGTAACCAAACAAGATCTCCAGGTGCAAACACAACATGTTTTCTACCCTTATCTCCAGCAAGTTTATATTTAGCATTCATACGCTCAATGTTTTCCTTAGTTAACTCATGCATTTTTAAAATCAATTCAGCACGTTGTTTAGCATCAAAATTAACCTTCTCCGAAGATGGACGAGGCAACAAATCAATAGGTGCACGAGGTAGGAAACCATACACAACTTCAAAAGGGCACATCTTAGTAGTAGAATGCAATGAACGATTATAAGCAAATTCAATATGAGGCAAGCATTCCTCCCACATTTTCTTATTATTCTTCAAAACAGCCCTAAGCATAGTAGACAACGTTCTATTGACTACTTCAGTTTGTCCATCAGTTTGGGGGTGACAAGTAGTACTAAAAA
>NW_021274544.1:0-1158 GCF_002162155.2 Triticum dicoccoides | reverse complement strand
GAAATATCACAACAGTATTATTTTTGATGAGTTCTCCATTATATATTGTGGCTCTGCCAGTTCTACCTTTCCGCATGGGTTATCCGGAAGAAATATGTTGAACTTGGTTCGACATACTAATCTATGCATCCACAACTCAGAAAATTATATGTTCCTTTGAGTTGTTCTCTTTAGTTGCATTCTGACCTTCGTCTATCAATTGATAGTCAAGAGTATGCGTGTGTTCGTTTATCGATGCCTATTACTCTTGTGGTCCGTCAAGCCATTCTGTCCTGAATGACTTGGAGAAACAAACTCCAGTACCTCGTCCATATCTAGGATTGGGTCAAAGTAGTTGTATTCCGCAGATCAAATGCCAATCCAGCTTTTGGTTCTGTTCTACCTTGGAGTATTACCTTATTCTATATCGAGATTGTTATAGGAATTGCACACCATCCTATGAACTCTTGGTACAGTGATACTTCTCACCATCATTACTCATTCCTCGGCCCTCGTGTTGATGCAACCGGAATACCGACAAATGAATTGTGATGTGTGAAATCAATACTCCCAGCAACCTCGTTGCTTGGTAGTTAAAGGATAATAATTTCATTCTTAGCATGTTGGTTTTTGAATCATCCTTCTAAGACTTATCGTGCTACCTAGTTCTTATTTCGGTGCACCCTTCGATTGATGAGTTAGGATCTTGTCAAGTCCCCACTCATTTGATTATATCGTCTTGCCCTCAAAAGCGAGATTGTTCTCGAGCTTAGTAACATACCGGTGGTTCGTGATTTTCTGAATGTCTTCTCGGAAGTATCACCAGGTCGTCACCTGACCGTTATGTTGAGCCCGTGATCAAGTTGGTTTCTTATGAACCACCTTCTTTCCAAGAATCGGTGTTAGATATCCCTGAGCTAGTTGGTTAAGCTGGACAACAACTTGGAGAGTTGGAAGATAAAAGCTTGTCTGACTTAGTTCGTTCCAAAGGGATATTCTTGTGTAGTGTGTGTTGAAGAAAGATGATATCTTCATCGATTGGTCCCTGTGATCAGTTGTTGGACCTATTGTCTTATCAATCCTTTGATTTGAGTGTTGGCCATCGTCAAATCAAATCAGTACCAACGATGCTCGTAATGTTGTCTTATTCGTGGTTGATCCCTCGAGCATACACCATTA
>NW_021274543.1:0-1162 GCF_002162155.2 Triticum dicoccoides | reverse complement strand
ATAAATAATGTTGCCATGTTTCTAAAGTCCGAACAAGAGCATATAATTCTTTATCATAAGTAGAATAATTCAGACTAGGCCCACTCAATTTTTCAGAAAAGTATGCAACAGGTTTGCCATCTTGTAATAACACACCTCCTAATCCAATTCCACTAGCATCACATTCAAGCTCAAAAGTCTTATTAAAATCAGGAAGTTGGAGTAAAGGAGCATGTGTCAACTTATCTTTCAATACCGTGAAGGCTTCTTCCTGTGCGGTACCCCAAAGAAAAGGCACATCTTTCTTTGTAAGCTCATTGAGAGGTGCAGCAATGGTGCTGAAATCTCTCACAAAACGCCTATAGAATCCAGCGAGGCCAAGAAAACTCCTCACTTGTGTGACCGTTTTGGGCTGCGGCCAACTCTCAATAGCTTCAATCTTGGCTTTATCAACTTCAATTCCCAATGGAGTAACAACATAGCCAAGAAAAGATACTCGATCGGTGCAAAAGGTGCACTTCCCAAGGTTACCAAACAAACGTGCATCACGTAGAGCAATAAAAACAGCACGTAAATGTTCCAAATGTTCCTCCAAAGATCTGCTATAAATCAATATGTCATCAAAGTAAACTACCACAAATCTTCCAATGAAAGCACGTAAAACTTCGTTCATTAATCTCATGAAAGTACTAGGTGCATTAGTTAACCCAAAAGGCATGAATAACCACTCATATAATCCAAACTTAGTTTTAAATGCTGTTTTCCATTCATCTCCCAATTTCATACGAATTTGATGGTAGCCACTACGCAAATCAACTTTGGAGAATATTGTAGAGCCACTCAATTCATCAAGCATATCATCTAGCCTAGGAATAGGATGACGATAACGAATAGTAATATTATTAATGCCTCTACAATCAACACACATACGTGATGTACCATCCTTTTTCGGCACTAGAATAATAGGAACAGCACAAGGACTAAGGGATTCGCGTATATAACCTTTGTCGAGAAGCTCTTGTACTTGACGCATAATCTCCTTCGTCTCCTCTGGATTGGTACGGTATGGTGCACGGTTTGGCAGTGAAGCACCGGGAATTAAGTCAATCTGATGCTCAATCCCTCGAATAGGCGGTAATCCCGGTGGCACGTCTTGTGGAAAAACGTCAGCGAACTCCTGCAA
>NW_021274542.1:0-1192 GCF_002162155.2 Triticum dicoccoides | reverse complement strand
AAAAGACAATTATCATGAACAATGAAATATAATAATACTTTTATTATTGCCTCTAGGGCATATTTCCAACAGTCTCCCACTTGCACTAGAGTCACCAATCTAGTTACATTGTGATGAATCAAACACCCATAGAGTTCTGGTGTTGATCATGTTTAGCTCGCGAGAGAGGTTTAGTCAACGGATCTGCGACATTCAGATCCGTATGTACTTTGCAAATTTCTATGTCTCCATCTTGAACATTTTCACGGATGGAGTTGAAACGACGCTTGATGTGCCTGGTCTTCTTGTGAAACCTGGGCTCCTTGGCAAGGGCAATAGCTCCAGTGTTGTCACAGAAGAGTTTGATTGGCCCCGACGCATTGGGTATGACTCCTAGGTCGGTGATGAACTCCTTCACCCAAATCGCTTCATGCGTTGCCTCCGAGGCTGCCATGTACTCCGCTTCACACGTAGATCCCGCCACGACGCTCTGCTTGCAGCTGCACCAGCTTACTGCTCCACCATTCAACATATACACGTATCCGGTTTGTGACTTAGAGTCATCCGGATCTGAGTCGAAGCTAGCATCGACGTAACCCTTTACGACAAGCTCTTCGTCTCCTCCATAAACGAGAAACATGTCCTTTGTCCTTTTCAGGTACTTCAGGATATTCTTGACTGCTGTCCAGTGTTCCTTGCCGGGATTACTTTGGTATCTAGCTACCAAACTCACGGCAAGGTTTACATCAGGTCTGGTACACAGCATGGCATACATAATAGATCCTATGGTTGAAGCATAGGGGATGACACTCATCTCTTCTTTATCTTTTGCCGTGGTCGGTGACTGAGCCGAGCTCAGTCTCACACCTTGTAACATAGGCAAGAACCCCTTCTTGGACTGATCCATTTTGAACCTCTTCAAAATCTTATCAAGGTATGTGCTTTGTGAAAGACCTATGAGGCGTCTCGATCTATCTCTATAGATCTTGATGCCTAATATGTAAGCAGCTTCTCCAAGGTCCTTCATTGAAAAACACTTATTCAAGTAGGCCTTAATGCTGTCCAGAAATTCTATATTATTTCCCATCAAGAGTATGTCATCTACATATAATATGAGAAATGCTACAGAGCTCCCACTCACTTTCTTGTAAACGCAGGCTTCTCCATAAGTCTGCATAAACCCAAACGCTTTGATCATCTCATCAAAGCGAAT
>NW_021274541.1:0-590 GCF_002162155.2 Triticum dicoccoides | reverse complement strand
GGGCGGCGGGGTCGGGGCGGGGTCGAGGCGGCGTCGGCGCGGCGTCCGGGCGGCGTCCGGGCGGCGAGGAGAGGGCGAGGGAGGGAGAGGGCGAGGGCGAGGGCGAGGGCGAGGGCAGCGGCGGCGGCGGCGGTGGATCGAGAGGGAGAGAACTGGCGAGGGGGATCGGGCGAAGGGGGATCGGGCGAAGGGGGGCCACAATACTAATGGCGCACCTCACCGTGGTGCGCCATTAGCATGTCCATACTAATGGCGCACCTCACGGTGGTGCGCCATTAGTATTTTTTTTATTTCAACTCGAGCCAAAAGGTTATGTAGTACCAGAACCTATCTATGTCAAGCCCACTCTACTAGCTCGACTGGTCAGCAGCCAGTTCTCACAGCAAGAGGTCCTGGGTTCGACTCCCAGGCTCCACAAATTATTTTTTAGCATTTAAAAAGTTGTTTGATACTTATTTATGTTTAAATATGTTCAAACTTGTTTAAATAATAACAGTAATATTTTTTTATAAGACAGTAGCATTTAAAAAGCTGTTTGATACTAATTTTTTTATAAGACGGTGCGCGGGGTGCGGGGGGTCGGCGGCGGC
>NW_021274540.1:0-1673 GCF_002162155.2 Triticum dicoccoides | reverse complement strand
GGAGTAGGTGGGAACACCTATATCTATTTCTCTAGCCATGTTCTTGCTAACTAGTCTAGTTCTTATAGTAGAGAAGACTAGTGAAGCACTTGAAGCGGAGAGGAAAGCTTTATTGAAATGTACCATACATCCTGGTTTGTTGAGAACATTTATCTACATTGAAACCATTCTAGCACATATATATTACTTTGTGGAAGATATTAATAAAAGAGTGATTCTGTGATCCTTTGTGCGGTTTGGACTTCTGACCATTCTGCATATCCATATAGATCACTATAATTATTGTTAAACTTGTCGATTGTTTCCTTCAAAAAGTAAACTTCCCAGAAAAGTATTGGTAAATCTGCAAGTGCTGATGTGCTAATAAGCTGCATCGACCTTGTATGAAGTGTTCATACATTTTTTTCAGGTTGTGCAAGACCTACAACAGATTGTATTATTATTTTTTGAACATTGGCAGGAGAACTACCAAATTCGTTGTTCAGAAAGAGCCAAAGAGGTATTACAAGAACACCCTCAAAGGAGGAATGCACCGCATAAAGACGAGTGCTAAAAAAGAAGAAAGAAAAATAGGACTGCTCGGTTTATTGAGGAAAACCAGGCAAAAACGAAGCAACGCCTAGTTAAACTAGGTCTAAAGCATCACAACACATACAAAAGCGTTGGAAAGCCAAAACCCTACAACACACCGGGCGGGCACTCGAGCGCCTTCGCTGCTACCAAAGTGCACACCGACAACCGTCGTCATGTACCAGGTTGCCACGAGCATATCTGCAAACATCGAGGACACCAGAGAGGGAGGATATGTCCGAAAGAGCGATACATATGCCGCTCTGATCCCCCGAGGCAAGTAGACATAGCTCGCCTGGCACAACTTGCATGTGAAGGTTGCTCTTGTTGCTCTCACCGTCGACCGAATGACTAGCCGCAAACAGATGCACCACCAAAAGCTCCAAGCTCACCGAAACGCTGCCCGCTCCTGATCCACCACACCACCAGTGACCAAGTGCTCCTCACACCATATTTGACTCTAGGGAAATGCTTCCAACAAAGTAATGACACCACTGGCGCCACCATTACACACGGTTTTAACAGGAAGACAAGAACATGGAGCAAGGAGAGGTGTCGGATCCCCTCGATGGCGCCTCCAACAAGGAAAATCACACCCAAAGGCATCATTCACCATCAGCCCAAACCATAGTCGAGCATGACTTTTGTCACGGAACCGAGTACCTATGCTGGGATGACATCTCCAACACACCACTACCAGACAGGAGCAGCAGATGCTACTTGCTGCACCACACAAAACTGGCCTGAGCACTGCCGGCAGCGCAAGCCCAGGGCATCCCGAAGGCACTACCCAGACCACGCTACCCCAGACCACCATCCCAACAAGGAGCCACCACGCAATCCGCTTGCAAACAATTGCCGGCCGAGCCACATCCAGGCCTCCGGCCGCCATAGCACCAAATCCGGCCAGCGAGGCATCTCAGAACTGGCCGCTCCCAGCCAGAGGCCGCCAGCCGAGGGAGCCCGCGTCCCCCAGCAGCACCACATGACGGCGACGCGTGCGTTCATTCCGCCCTTGGGCCTCCACACTGCGGTAACCGCGCCCAACGGCTCCCACGCGCAACCAAGTGCGCGTGCTCACCAGGTGCTGGACGGGCGCGCGG
>NW_021274539.1:0-1673 GCF_002162155.2 Triticum dicoccoides | reverse complement strand
GGAGTAGGTGGGAACACCTATATCTATTTCTCTAGCCATGTTCTTGCTAACTAGTCTAGTTCTTATAGTAGAGAAGACTAGTGAAGCACTTGAAGCGGAGAGGAAAGCTTTATTGAAATGTACCATACATCCTGGTTTGTTGAGAACATTTATCTACATTGAAACCATTCTAGCACATATATATTACTTTGTGGAAGATATTAATAAAAGAGTGATTCTGTGATCCTTTGTGCGGTTTGGACTTCTGACCATTCTGCATATCCATATAGATCACTATAATTATTGTTAAACTTGTCGATTGTTTCCTTCAAAAAGTAAACTTCCCAGAAAAGTATTGGTAAATCTGCAAGTGCTGATGTGCTAATAAGCTGCATCGACCTTGTATGAAGTGTTCATACATTTTTTTCAGGTTGTGCAAGACCTACAACAGATTGTATTATTATTTTTTGAACATTGGCAGGAGAACTACCAAATTCGTTGTTCAGAAAGAGCCAAAAAGGTATTACAAGAACACCCTCAAAGGAGGAATGCACCGCATAAAGACGAGTGCTAAAAAAGAAGAAAGAAAAATAGGACTGCTCGGTTTATTGAGGAAAACCAGGCAAAAACGAAGCAACGCCTAGTTAAACTAGGTCTAAAGCATCACAACACATACAAAAGCGTTGGAAAGCCAAAACCCTACAACACACCGGGCGGGCACTCGAGCGCCTTCGCTGCTACCAAAGTGCACACCGACAACCGTCGTCATGTACCGGGTTGCCACGAGCATATCTGCAAACATCGAGGACACCAGAGAGGGAGGATATGTCCGAAAGAGCGATACATATGCCGCTCTGATCCCCCGAGGCAAGTAGACATAGCTCGCCTGGCACAACTTGCATGTGAAGGTTGCTCTTGTTGCTCTCACCGTCGACCGAATGACTAGCCGCAAACAGATGCACCACCAAAAGCTCCAAGCTCACCGAAACGCTGCCCGCTCCTGATCCACCACACCACCAGTGACCAAGTGCTCCTCACACCATATTTGACTCTAGGGAAATGCTTCC
The DNA here is from genome assembly GCF_002162155.2 of Triticum dicoccoides. Taxonomy (NCBI): domain Eukaryota; kingdom Viridiplantae; phylum Streptophyta; class Magnoliopsida; order Poales; family Poaceae; genus Triticum; species Triticum dicoccoides. Next base: position 627 of record NW_021274539.1, on the reverse strand, counting down.
AACAAAGTAATGACACCACTGGCGCCACCATTACACACGGTTTTAACAGGAAGACAAGAACATGGAGCAAGGAGAGGTGTCGGATCCCCTCGATGGCGCCTCCAACAAGGAAAATCACACCCAAAGGCATCATTCACCATCAGCCCAAACCATAGTCGAGCATGACTTTTGTCACGGAACCGAGTACCTATGCTGGGATGACATCTCCAACACACCACTACCAGACAGGAGCAGCAGATGCTACTTGCTGCACCACACAAAACTGGCCTGAGCACTGCCGGCAGCGCAAGCCCAGGGCATCCCGAAGGCACTACCCAGACCACGCTACCCCAGACCACCATCCCAACAAGGAGCCACCACGCAATCCGCTTGCAAACAATTGCCGGCCGAGCCACATCCAGGCCTCCGGCCGCCATAGCACCAAATCCGGCCAGCGAGGCATCTCAGAACTGGCCGCTCCCAGCCAGAGGCCGCCAGCCGAGGGAGCCCGCGTCCCCCAGCAGCACCACATGACGGCGACGCGTGCGTTCATTCCGCCCTTGGGCCTCCACACTGCGGTAACCGCGCCCAACGGCTCCCACGCGCAACCAAGTGCGCGTGCTCACCAGGTGCTGGACGGGCGCGCGG
>NW_021274538.1:0-1024 GCF_002162155.2 Triticum dicoccoides | reverse complement strand
ATGTGTAGCTAGAACTTTGTGCCTTCTTGCTGGTTATATGCTTTCCTTGCCATGACTTGCACCGTAGTGAGTGCATCGAGCTCGTTTACATGCCTTCGTGAGTTAAATTTCAGCATGTCTCAGTTTTCACTAAGTCTGAAAACTGATTGTGTTCGAGCGATGTTCGTGAGCTCGGTAGAGTATTTTGTGAACCCTTTTGGCCCCAGGTCACTTTGGGTGTTTTGTTAAGCTTGTTGAGTAGCTCCATGCCATGTTCTTACTTGTCATGTTCAGGTTTTCTATCATGTTGTTTTGCTGCTCCGAAGAGAGCATCGTGATCTGAAATTTCAGACTAGTGTTAATTTCACTAAGTCTGAAATCTGTTTTGCATTTGCGTTTTAGCCATGCTTGTTTGAACCTCTTAATGGATGAATTTGCCTATGGCTCAGTGCTAGTGTTTTGTCAACCATCTTGTGTAATTCACTGCCATGTATTTTGTTTTCATGTTTGGTGGCTGTAGCATGTTCATTTCGTTGCATTTAGATGCCTACTTGCTGTAAATCGCAGACCGGTGTCATATCTTAAAATGCTTGCCATTTCTAAACCGTAACTCCGATTCCAATGATCTTTACATCGTTTTCAAGCGATTTCATCCCCTCTATCCAGTGGCACACTTGGTTTTCCAAGTTGATGCCAGGTTCATGCATTTCCTGTCATATCTTGCATTTTGCATCCCGCATCGCATCCCGCATAGCATATCGTCATTTCATCTTATTGCTTGGTCTTGCCCGTGGTTGATTGTATCCTTGTTGCTTGTTTGTCTTGTTGGGTAGAGCCGGGAGACGAGTTCGCTACCGAGGAGCCCGTTGAGTTTGCTTGTGAGGATCCAGTCAACTCTGACAACTGTGCAGGCAAGATGATCATACCCTCGAAATCACTACTATCTTTGCTATGCTAGCTTTGCTCGCTCTTTTGCTTTGCCACTGCTACGATGCCTACCTTTTGCTTGTCAGCCTCCCAATTGCCATGTTGAACCCCTAACCCA
>NW_021274537.1:0-1065 GCF_002162155.2 Triticum dicoccoides | reverse complement strand
TTTATGTTGATCATATCTACTATATGATTCACGCTCGACCTTTCGATCTCCGTGTTCCGAGGCCATATCTGCATATGCTAGGCTCGTCAAGTTTAACCTGAGTATTCTGCGTGTGCAAAAACTGGCTTGCACCCGTTGTAGATGGACGTAGAGCTTATCACACCCGATCATCACGTGGTGTCTGGGCACGACGAACTTTGGCAACGGTGCATACTCAGGGAGAACACTTCTTGATAATTTAGTGAGAGATCATCTTATAATGCTACCGTCAATCAAAGCAAGATAAGATGCATAAAAAGATAAACATCACATGCAATCATTATAAGTGATATGATATGGCCATCATCATCTTGTGCTTGTGATCTCCATCTCCGAAGCACCGTCATGATCACCATCGTCACCGGCGCGACACCTTGATCTCCATCGTAGCATCGTTGTCGTCTCGCCAATCTTATGCTTTCACGACTATCACTACCGTTTAGTAATAAAGTAAAGCATTACATCGCGATTGCATTGCATACAATAAAGCGACAACCATATGGCTCCTGCCAGTTGCCGATAACTTGGTTACAAAACATGATCATCTCATACAATAAAATTCATCATCATGCCTTGACCATATCACATCACAACATGCCCTGCAAAAACAAGTTAGACGTCCTCTACTTTGTTGTTGCATGTTTTTACGTGGCTGCTACGGGCTTAAGTAAGAACCAATCTCACCTACGCATCAAAACCACAACGATAGTTTGTCAAATAGACTCCGTTTTAACCTTCGCAAGGACCGGGCGTAGCCATACTTGGTTCAACTAAAGTTGGAGAGACAGTCGCCCGCAAGCCATCTCTGTGCAAAGCACGTCGAGGGAACCGGTCTCGCGTAAGCGTACGCGTAAGGTTGGTCTGGGTCGTCTCGTCCAACAATACCGCCGAACCAAAATATGACATGCTGGTAGGCAGTATGACTTGTATCGTCCACAACTCACTTGTGTTCTACTCGTGCATATAACATCAACATCAATAACCTAGGCTCGGATGCCACTGTTGGGTTTCGTAGTAATTTCAAAA
>NW_021274536.1:0-1101 GCF_002162155.2 Triticum dicoccoides | reverse complement strand
AAACAGCACGTAAATGTTCCAAATGTTCTTCCAAAGATCTGCTATAAATCAGTATATCATCAAAATAGACTACCACAAATCGTCCAATGAAAGCACGTAAAACTTCGTTCATTAGTCTCATGAAAGTACTAGGCGCATTAGTTAACCCAAAAGGCATGACTAACCACTCATATAATCCAAACTTAGTTTTAAATGCTGTTTTCCATTCATCTCCCAATTTCATACGAATTTGATGGTATCCACTACGCAAATCAACTTTGGAGAATATTGTAGAGCCACTCAATTCATCAAGCATATCATCTAGCCTAGGAATAGGATGACGATAATGAATAGTAATATTATTAATGCCTCTACAATCAACACACATACGTGATGTACCATCCTTTTTCGGCACTAGAATAATAGGAACAGCACAAGGACTAAGTGATTCGCGTATATAACCTTTGTCGAGCAGCTCTTGTACTTGACGCATAATCTCCTTCGTCTCCTCTGGATTGGTACGGTATGGTGCACGGTTTGGCAGTGAAGCACCGGGAATTAAGTCAATTTGATGCTTAATCCCTCGAATAGGCGGTAATCCCGGTGGCACGTCTTGTGGAAAGACGTCAGCAAACTCCTGCAAAATGTTAGTGACAGCAGGAGGCAAAGAGGAAGGCACGTCCTCGAATGAAAATAATGCCTCTTTGCACACAAAAGCATAGCAAACAGATTTGTTGAAATCTAGCTCATCAATATCAGATTTGGTGGCAAATAAACATGCACTTTTCAATTTAATTTCAGAAGCAACACTAGATGGTTTATTATTAGGCTTCATTTGTTGCTCAAATTCTTTTGCCACAATCTGATTTTCACTCTTATTCGTCTCCTGTTTTGCTTTATTAGCTCTATTAATATCATCTTTCAAAATGGAATCAGGAGTCATAGGAAGCAAAGTAATATTTTTATCCTTATGAACAAGAGTATATTGATTGTTTCTACCATGGTGTACAGAATTTTTATCAAATTGCCATGGTCTACCAAGTAATAAGGAACATGCTTGCATAGGTACCACATCACAATCAACATAATCAGCATATGTAGAGATACTAAAATGCACACGAA
>NW_021274535.1:0-2109 GCF_002162155.2 Triticum dicoccoides | reverse complement strand
CGGCAGCAAACGGGCTCGGAGGCGGCGGCGGGCGAGCATGGGAGGCGGCGGGGCGTGGGGCACGCGGTCGGGCCGGGCGGGCCGACCATGGGCCCGCAGGGCCACGGCGGCGCAGGGAGGAGAGAGAAGGCGGCACACTGGTGACGTGGCGGCGGGGGATTGGGTGCGGGCTGGCGGAAGCTGAGGTGTCGTCGTCTGATTGGCCGGGGTGAGGTGGAGGCTGGACGTGTCCGGCCGTCGGCGGACATGTCCGGCGGCGCGGAGGGAGGATTTAGGGTTTCATCTGCGATTTGGACGGGGGAGGCACATATTTATAGGTAGAGGGAGCTAGGAGAGTCCAAATGAGGAGCGGTTTTCGGCCACGCGATCGTGATCAAACGACCGAGGGCATGGAGGGGAGTTAGATGGGTTTTGGGCCACTTTGGAAGGGTGTTGGGCTGCAAAGAGAAGGAGGCTTTTGCGGTTACCCGGTTAACCGTTGGAGTAACAAACGAACTCCAAATGGCACGAAACTTGACAGGCGGTCTACCGGTGCTATACCAAGGCCGCTTGGCAAGACTCGGTCCATTCCGAGAACCTTTAACACCCGCTCACAATGAGAGGCAAAAGGGGAACGCCGGAGGACATATGAGTGCCAGATTGCGAAACGGACAACGGGGAAAAGGCTCGGATGCATGAGACGAACACGTATGCAAAATGAGATGCACATGATGACATGACAAAAATGCAACACACAAGAAAATGACATGGCAAACAACAACGAATAACTGGCAGACACCTGGCGCATCGGATCCGGGGTGTTACAAAACAGGTCCGTGATCAGAAATGTGTGCGAAGACCAATAATAACACAGACGATTGCTACTAATAAGTCGTGTGATTTGCTCTGTCTATAGAAGAATGGCATGTATATATATATAACTGAAATAAACATCCAATTACATAAGTGACTATAGGGATCATTTGCACACACCTCAATAAACAATTGCATGCATTATAAAGTAGGAGTGATCGTCTAGTCATCTACTTCTTGTGACGCTCCCGCCACTGCTCTGTGGGGTATGAAAAAGACATCTTCCTATACATCTCGTATCTTGTGTACGCGTCATTGGCTGCGTACTTGACGTGTTCTTCATCCAGTCTCTCATGCCAAACACTATGCCAGGTGTCATTGTCTTTCTTGCTCTCATCCTTCATCTTCATAGTAGGGGTCGATGATGGCCGAGGCGAGGTCAACCAGGGAGTTCAGTTTGTTCTTGGAGCTGCCCTAGACCTTGTAGTGGTCCTGTATGTTGACAAGATTCGGGCATTTCAGGCCCAAAACCTTGAGAGCTTTTAGATTGTTGGTCGTGTCCACCACAGCAAACTTGTGCTAGTCACCACGTTGACCACAAAAATACATGGTAACCACCTATGTAAAGAATACATGGCATAGATCAAAACACATGTAGACATCAACCTCATAGGATGCACACATCAATCATGGCAAAAATGACAAAAGTGCATGTTCTGTTAACAGACAGCAAGAAACATTATGAAGCACTCTAGCGACGATGATTCAGGCATCAAGATGACCTCAAATGAATATGATGCACTGGAACGCAATGATGTACTCGTTGAGGCGAACAATTTGACATATTACACGCACGAAACGAGGCTACGGATGCAGAGATATGATGGCATGAACATGGCATGATTATGCAAAAACTTCGGGACTTAGTGGAATTTTACCATCTCAGAAAAGGGTTGACCGGGCGCGGATGACGAGGACGGCCGGGATTCTCGCCGGAGACGTCAGGGACGGTGGCCGGAGTGGTAGAAGGGGGGGCCGGAGCTGGGGAAGGTCGGATCCGGGCGTGGGTCACCGGATCCCGCCGGATCTTGTGGCCGGAGGCGAGGGGAGGCCGGGGCGACTTCCGGCGGAGGACGGCGGCGCGGCAGACGCCGGCGCAGGAGGCGGCGGGGCACGGCACCGGCTCGGGCCACGGGCGAAGGGCATCGGGCGCGGGCGACGCCGGTGGTGGCGCGGCTCCGCTCCGGCGAGGCGGCGGGGTTGAAGGCGCTGGAGGCCGGCCGGGCGACGGTGGCGAGGCCACCGGCGGGGAGCGGC
>NW_021274534.1:0-1736 GCF_002162155.2 Triticum dicoccoides | reverse complement strand
TTCTTTTAAAGCCCTTTATGTGGTGTCGCTCAGACGCCCGAATGTGGCATTTCTTTTAGAGCCCTTTATGTGGTGTCGCTAAGACGCCCGACGGTAGCATTTCTGTTAAAGCCATTTATGTGGTGTCGCTCAGACGCCCGACTGTGGCATTTCTTTTAAAGCCCTTTATGTGGTGTCGCTCAAACGCCCGACTGTGGCATTTCTTTTAAAGCCCTTTATGTGGTGTCGCTAAGACGCCCGACGGTGGCATTGCTTGTTATTTATTTCATAAATTTTAATACTACTATGTTATTGCATTTTTATAAATAACCGCCTGTACGCATCAGAATTTTATTTACTATTTTTGACTGACGTCATGAGCATAAAATATTTTCAGCACATCATTGTTATATTATACCTGTGTTCATAATGTTTGCGAGTACATTCAAAGTACTCACTGGCTTGTCCCTGGCTATTGTCTTGGCCAGATTTCTTGCGCAGAAAGGAGCGACCATGTTGAAAGCCCCGGAACCCACAAAATGGAGATAGCAGCCTCGCGAAGATAGGAGTTAACCTTTTCAGCTGTTCCTGTGGGAATTGGAGTCCCATAGACACTGATGATCCACAAATCGCTTCCGCCATCAACCACTAGAAACCATTTGTTGTACTCACAGGCCAGAATGGCCTTGTACTACATATTTTGTTTTCTGCTTGGAATTTCTGTATCAAGTTGGAGCCTCATCAGCTAACAGTAATCCTGGGGCTGATGAGCACGACGGTCTTTTCTGGAAATTTATTACCCGGAAAACCGGTCGTGACAGACTTGGTATCAGAGCCAGGCTGACCATTGGCTAATCCTATCTTAGCCAGGTCGAGAAACTTAGGCAAACCAAACCATAACCAAACCCCAGCCAAGCTTCTCGTGCAAGATAGCCACACAGTGACCCCGATACCTTTTGGCAGTCAGTGCCCAACATATCAACCTAACCTGTCGCTCATGCGCCAGTGGCCGGCCCCTAAATAGTCCTTTCTCGCAAGCGTGCGAAGGAAGACTCCGTCTCCTTTTTCCTATAAAAAGGGGCACGCTAGCCCCAACACAGCACAGCACAGCCTCTACCCCCAAACCAAGCTACAATGCCCGGCCCTGTCGTGCACAATGAAACCACAGCAACCAACCTTGGAGGTTTTGTGACCATACTCGCAAACCTCACCCGTCGTGCCTATGCGTTAGAGGAGCCACCAGAATTTGTTGTGTACCAAGGACCCATGAGCGGTGAAGACCGTCAATTCTGGGCCACTGTGCACATCTACGGTAGGGGACTGTCACCCGAGCGCCCCTACAGGTTCACCGGAAGAACAACTTCCTTTGAGCCACAAGCCATACAACTAGCTGCTCGAGAGGCTATAGTTCATCTCAGGCACTTGTCGCCCAGAGTTAACTGTCGCTCGTTCCACTACTACCCCAGACGTGAAGGGTATGGTAGACCACCCCAAGTTCCCAACGGAGATCACGAGACGGACCCCGCATTGTTGCACCTAGTGCGCTATGTAAGTGCACTAGAGGCACTGTGCGATCAAATCACTATTGATTTAATTGCAGCTCGTGGAGAGCTGGTTCGTCGAGCCCCGGCGAGAGAAGAAAACGAGCCCAACGCCGACAACCCAGTCGTGCTGTTTGGACAACCGATCGAGACCCCGAGATCAGCTCCAGCCACCAACCGAGATGCTTTGATGACCCTAGAAGTGCTTCGTCGCCT
>NW_021274533.1:0-952 GCF_002162155.2 Triticum dicoccoides | reverse complement strand
TGATGCCCATTGATTTCAAGTCTGCCCTTGCTTTCGGCCCATCTTTGGTCCTCTCTGGCATGTTGAGCAGGGTACCAAGCAGACTCTCGCACACGTTCTTCGTGATATGCATGACATCAAGGCTGTGAGGCACACGGTGGATCTTCCAGTACGGCAAGTCCCAGAAAACAGACCTCGTTTTCCATACCTTCAGCAGCGGCTCTGGCGCCTTTCGCTTCTTTCCCGGCTCTGGCGCCTTTTGCTTCTTTCCCGGCAGTGGGCAGTCTTTCCAATTTTTCAACAGCTTGTCTATTTCCTCGCCGCTCCTCGTACACGGGCGTTTTCGGGGTTCGGTTTCACCATCGAACAGATCCTTGCGTTTCCTCCACGGGTCATCGTCGCGAAGCCACCTTCGATGTCCCATGAACACGGTTTTCGAAGACCCGGGATCTCTATCTAGCTGGCGATACGTTGTGCATTCCATGCACCTTACGCATCCAGAAAATCCGTGGACTACCTGCCCCGCAAGATATCCGTAACCGAGATAGTCGTGCACCGTCGTGAGCAGTGCGACTCTCATAGGGAAATATTCTTTCTCTGCGGCGTCCCACGTATTGGCTGGCGTTTTCCACAGCGTGTCAAGCTCCTCTTTCAGCAGCCCCAGATACAGATTGATGTCGTTCCCTGGTTGTTTCGGCCCTTCAATTAGCATACTCATGTGAATGTACTTCCTCTTCATGCACAACCAGGGGGGAAGGTTGTACATCCACACAAACACAGGCCAGGTGCTATGTGTGCTTCTCTGGCTGCCAAACGGATTGACTCCATCGGTGCTTGCGCCCAGCACGATGTTCCTTGGATCGTTCCCAAATTCTGGGTATTCGAAGTTCAATGCTTGCCACTGGCTCGCATCCTTAGGGTGACTCAGCATCTTGTCTTTTTTATCTATCTCCGGATCATTTGCGTCATCTTC
>NW_021274532.1:0-7244 GCF_002162155.2 Triticum dicoccoides | reverse complement strand
GACACAGCTAGTGCGAACTAGGGATACTACCACTAACTCAGACCGATCCGTAGTAGTCCTCGTAGAAGTCACCTCCATAGCCTGGGAGCTCAACATGATCATCTGGAAACAGACGGTCTCGCGGAGCTTGTGGACCATAGGGGCTAGGATGAGGCCTTGGACCAACAAACGGTGGCCTGCGGGGACCGCGAGGTGGGGTGATGCCTCCTACATCACGCCAAACCATCACGTCTGGCAGAGCAGATCTCACAGGATAGAGATCGCGCATATCTGAATATCCAGCTTGCACCGCCGGTGCGAACCGAGTCAAAGTGGCCCAGTGGTCAGCACGGGTGTTGAAGAGCTCTAGCCTTAAGGCCCGATTTTCACGGTCCTTATCCTCGAGCATCTCAGCAGTGGTGCGAGTACGTGAATCCTCCTGAGTGGAGTCAGCATAGATAGCCTGGAGATACCCTTGTGCTCCCGGAAGTGATCCTGGCATATACCGGAAATCAGAGTCCCGAAATAACCCAGATCTGACTCGCATAATGGTCATCATAGAGTAGGTGGCATCCTGCACAGCCATCTCAATAGTAACCCCGAGTCCATAGGAGCAGTGAAGAGGCTCGGTGGATCCAGGATAAGATGGAAATATCCTGACAGTGCAGAGATACTGGCTTTGATTGAAGTCCCGGAATTGCTCTTCGACCATGTACTCGGGATACCAGCCGTATCCAGCCTCAGTCATTACCCTGACCAACTTAGCAGTATGGCCGGGTACATCTAGGCATCGAGTCAGGCGAACCACTTGATTGAGGTCGCGAGTGGCCATCTGAAAGCATATTTATAATGCAAAGGCGTTAGAATTTCTAGCAAAATTTCGGCAGCATAACAGCTGTAAATGCTCAAAAAGGATATTGAGACATTTGACAAAGGATTTCATACACACTCAACATCATCATATCAAAGTTCTGAACCATTCTGACTACATAATGTGGTAGTAGAACTGAACTAGGCTTGTAACCATCAAACTTATAAGGTACTACTGATTAGTAACACGTGATCCTGATAGAGGAATAGATCCTAATTCCTTAACCCCCGGTGGAAGAATGGACTGACTCAGATCAGAAAGTCATAAGGTATAAGAAGTAAAAAGAGCCTTACGTTCCAACCCACAAACAATTCCCCTACATATAACTAAAGAATTTCTAGACTCAACATCGACCAGTTTGGCTTGGAGAACCTACAGGCAGTCCGGCTCTGATGCCAACGCTGTCAGGACCCCGACTCGATGTCACATCGATCTAGCTGGTAACACCTCATATCACTTTGCGGCCTCACGCACGGTATTCCCACGGGTGTCGCCTTACCTTTTCCCGGGACCGTTTGCGCCTTTTGGCTAACGTACATGATAGTGTCGCTAGCATCCATATGATAAAGAGCCCGGGCTGACATGACTAGTCGTAAACCCAAAGTGGCACAGACTTACAAGGACAGGCATCCATGACCCAGCTTCGAACGTGTCGGTCATCAGCAAGTGGGTCCGGGCTGTAGCACTGGGCTAACAGGACTCCGGTAAACCGGGCTGTAGCGGGCTAACAGGACTCCGGTACTCAAAGCGTGACATTTCCCCGAAGGGACAGACACAGGAACGAAGAAGGACACATGCCGGCCAGCCTAAGTGTTCCAGAGCAGTAGCAAGCTACCATGGCTCAGCGGTAACACTAGGAGACATTTCCCGGTAAGAGAGGCTACTAAAGATAAACAACTAGATAGTCAGATCCCACACATACCAAGCATTTCAGTCATACACACAATATGCTCGATATGTGCAAATACAATGAAGCATCACAACATGACTCTACGACACAAGTACTTTATTTAAGGCTCAGTGAGCCATACATAACATACACACAAAGGTACGGGTCTCACGACCCCACATACAAGTCATACAGTCATACAAACCAGCAGCGGAAGTAACTTGTCTGAGTACAGACAACTAGTAAAATAAAAGAGGCTTGGAAAGCCTCTGGCTATACTATGTGGTCCTTCACAAGCTCAGGGTCACCACCTGGGTCTTTAGCCTACTCGTTGATGTCAACGTCTACATAGAACCCATCAGAAGGGGTTGCAGCGTCTTCTGTAAAAATGTAGATTATAGCAACATGAGTACAAAGGTACTCAGCAAGACTTACATCAGATCCTACATACATGCATAGTATCAAGAAGGGTTGGTGGAGTTATTGCAGCAAGCCAGCTTTGACTCTTGGCTAGGCTATCCTACGATACTCCAACTTGAAATGGTTTTGCGCACACGAGTTCACTACTCACCACTTCAATACACTACCGAGGATCCACCTCCGTCTTCCTACGGAAGAGCCATCCTCGGCACTCACACTTATCTTGAGGCTTTTAGTAGTTTCCATTTACTTGTCTATGAACTGTATAGGCAACCAAGTAGTCCTTTACCGCGGACGCGGCTATTCGAATAGATCATGTTAACCCTGCAGGGGTGTACTCCTTCATACACGCTCTCACCACTTACCGTCGTTTACACGACATGTACTCGGCAACCTTCAAGCGGAAGCCCAACGTGGGTGTCGGCCATGACCTACCTAATCACCTAAGCCTCCAGTCCAGGTTTATCGCCTATTCAGGTTCCATCCGCAGGGAGTCCGGCCGAGGTTTCCCATACGGCCCCGAACGATGTGAACAGGGTTCCCGAGATACCTAACGGGTATTCGGTACACCCGGCCACGTACCTACCGCATCACAGCCCACCCCTACGGTCAGCGCTGTCCACGGCCTCCAGTAGGCTACAAACACCAGAAACTACTTGCAACTCCTGGACGGAGAACTAGGGTGAATAAGAAGTCGAGAGGGTCCATTGGTTTCGGGCCCAATGCATGGTAGTAGCTGATTCTTAAATCACACATACAGATCTCAGTGCTTAAGGTCGGCTTCAATGAAACAACCCACCATGTACTACTACATGGCCTCTCATCGATACCTTTACCAAATCGTGTTCACCACACCACTCTCATTACCGACATAACATTTCACTCTAGCCCATCACCCAGATGAACCAGACCTGACACGACTCTAAGCATAGCAGGCATAGCAAGGTAGGAACAACACATACATATGGCTCAAGCAACTCCTACACATGCTAGTGGGTTTCATCTAGTTACTGTGGCAATGACAGGTCATGCAGAGGAAATGGGTTCAACTACCGTAGCACACAGCAGTTTGAATCGCGTTGTCTTAATGCAGTAAAAGAGAGCAGGAGCGAGAACATGGGATTGTATCGATATGATCAAATGGTTGGTTGCTTGCCTGATGGTTCGATGCACTGATACGGTTCTTCGCTAGGGTAATCAGGGTACTCTTCGGGGACAAAACCTGCCGCAGAGAGCACCGATTCACAAACATTACCAAACAGTATGCAACAATATGATGCATGCATGAAACATGGCAATATGAGTGTGTTGGGCTAATGCAACTAAAACCAGGGGTGTTTGAACAAATTTGAATCAAGGATTCAAATTTCAAATTCAAATATGGCCTTTTAAAGTGCCTTTCCTTGTTCTGCTTAAAACATCAATTTAACTTGTTTGATCATGCATGAAAATAGTACAGATGGATAGATTGGATTTTTCTGATCATTTTTCATATATAATTTGTCCAATTTGGAGTTACAGAATAAAAGTTATGAATTTTTGAAGTTTAAATAATATTCTGGAATTTCCTGATTTAATTTAATTCCAGAAATATAATTATTGCGTCAGCATGACGTCAGTGGTCAACTGTGGCTGGCTGAGGTCAAACCTGACGTGTGGGGCCCACACGTCAGTGACAGGGGGGGTTAAACAGGATTAAATTAATCCTAATTAGGGGTTAGTGGCGCTGGGGCCCACTGTCAGTGTCAGGGGGGGTTGACTAACAGTAGTTAGCGCTAACCTAACCACCTGGCCGACAGGGCCCACGCGTCAGTGACCCTGGGGGGTCAAACCCCAGGTCGGACAAGTCAAACCCCACCGGCGACATGACGCCGGCGAGGCCCGAGACGGCGGCGAAAGTGCTTTTTGCCATTCCGGCAACCAAATAGACGGCGGAAGGCATCTACGTGTTGCTGAGGTTGAGCCGTGACTATTGGTGGTGGTGGTTGGGCTCGGGGTGGCCGGAGTTGACGGCGGCGAGCTCGGCTGCGGCGGCCGGAGTTCGGGTGCGGTCGGGATCAGTGTTGCAGGGGGTTTGGGGAGGCGTTGGTGCGTGCTGCGTGCTCCTGGTGAGGTGGGGAGCACGATGGTGTGCTCGGTTGGGCGCTACAGCGACCGTGGCCACAACGGCGACATCGCCGGCGGCGTGGAGCTCTCGGCCGAGGTGGGGCTAGGGCCTAGAAGTCGAAAGAGACCAGGGAAGAAGGGGGAAACGATCCGGGGGCTCACCGCGGAGCTGCAGGGATGGTTAGCGGGCTCGGGGACGCGCTGGTGACGGTGAATTCGACGGCGACGACGGTCGGAGCCCGAAGAGGGGAACGGCGACGTGGCGGCGATGCAGGGCTTCCGGGGACCCGTGGAGCGGTGGGGAGGAAGAGGGAGTCGAGGCGGAGCTTCTGAGCTAGTCGGGGGAGCGAGGGGTGGCCGGAGACGATGGCTATGGAGAACGGCGGCGACGGTGGTGTTCGGCCGTGAGAGAGAGAGAGCGAGGGAGAGGAGAGGAGAGCCGGGGGAGAGTGAGAGAGAGCAGGGGGAGAGGCGTGGCGTCGTCCAGGGCGTCGAGCGAGGAGGGGAGGGCAGGCAAGCAGGCGAGCAGGTGGCGTGGCGCGGTGGCGCGCGCGCGCGCCGGCCACACTCCCCTCCCTCTGTCGGGACGAAGACGACAGAGGAGGGAGGTGGGCTGGGCCGGCTGCTGGCTGGGCCAGCCAGCTGGCTGGGCCGCACAGGGAGGAGCCCAGGTAAGCTTCTCCCTTTATATATTTTTCTGTTTTCTGTTTTTCTAATACTTCTGCAACTTTGTTGAATTAAATAAAATACCTAGGCTAGTTCAAAAATCACCAAACTATTGGTGGCCCGACCTAGCTCTTCTCCGTGGGCTTGCCCCGTCCTATTCGTCAAGAAGAAGGATGGTACGGACCGGATGGTTGTAGATTACCGACCTGTCAACTTGGTCACAATCAAGAACAAATACCCGCTTCCCAGGATCAACGACCTGTATGATCAGCTCGCTGGATCCTCAGTCTTCTCCAAAATGGATTTGAGGTTGGGCTACCATCAAATCAAAATCAGAAACGGGGACATTCCTAAAACGGCCTTTGTTACTCGTTATGGCCAATACGAGTACACCGTCATGTCCTTCGGTTTAACCAACGCTCCAGCCACCTTTTCTCGGTTAATGAACTCAATCTTCATGGAGTATTTGGATAAGTTCGTCGTGGTTTACCTCGATGATATACTCATCTACTCCAAGAACGAGGAAGAACATGCCGAACATCTAAGGCTAGTGTTGAAGAAACTTCGAGAGCATCGCCTTTATGCCAAATTTTCTAAATGTGAATTCTGGTTGTCAGAAGTGACCTATTTGGGTCATGTAATATCTGGTAAAGGTATTGCTGTTAACCCTGAGCGAGTTCAAGCCGTCCTTAATTGGACTCCACCTGAATCGGTCAAGCAAGTTCGGAGTTTTCTAGGCTTAGCGAGCTATTGTCGTCGCTTTGTCGAGAACTTCTCCAAAGTTGCCAAACCTCTAACCGAGCTCCTCAAGAAAGATAAGAAGTTTGAGTGGACTCCACAATGTGAGCACAGCTTTCAGGAACTGAAAAGACGCCTGACTTCTGCTCCCGTACTGGTACTGCCAGACTTCTCCAAGGACTTTGTTATCTACTGCGACGCTTCGCGACAAGGACTAGGTTGCATTCTCATGCAAGATCGACACGTTATTGCCTACGCTTCACGGCAATTGCACCCACATGAGGAGAATTATCCCACTCATGATCTAGAGCTTGCAGCCGTAGTCTATGCACTTAAGACCTGGCGACATTACCTCCTCGGTAATCGTTGCGAAATATTCACTGGTCACCAAAGTCTGAAGTATATTTTCACCCAACCGGATTTGAATCTCAGGCAGAGACGTTGGGTTGAATTGATCACCGACTTCGACTTAGGAATAACCTACACCCCAGGGAAAGCCAACGTCATGGCTGATGCGCTAAGTCGTAAATCTTATTGTAACAACCTGATGTTACAACAAAGTCAACCGCTTCTCCATGAGGAATTTAGGAAGCTTAACCTTCATATTGTTCCTCAAGGTTTTCTCTCCACCTTGGTGGCAAAACCTACCCTTACGGATCAAATTATCAAAGCACAGAAGGTAGATCCGGGAATCTCCCGCATCAAGAGAAACATTCAGAAAGGAATTGCGAATTGTTTCTCCGTTAATGATCAAGGAGTCGTATACTTCGGGGATCGACTAGTGGTTCCCAAGGTGCGCAACCTGAGGCGATTGATCCTTAAGGAAGCTCATGAATCTCCTCTCACCATTCATCCCGGTAGTACTAAGATGTATCAGGACCTACGCCAGAGGTTCTGGTGGACTAGGATGAAGAGAGAAATTTCTCAGTACATTGCAAATTGCGACGTCTGTCGTCGTGTAAAAGCAGAGCATCAACGGCCTGCTGGCACCCTTCAACCCTTAGCTATTCCTGAATGGAAATGGGATAAAATTGGTATGGATTTCATTACCGGGTTTCCCAGGACCAAGAGAGGGAATAATGCTATTTTCGTCCTGGTCGATCGTCTTTCCAAAGTAGCCCACTTCTTACCTGTTCGTGAGAGTATAACCGCTAATCAGCTGGCAGACTTATACATCTCCCGTATAGTGTCTCTCCATGGTGTTCCTTTGGAAATTAACTCGGATCGAGGAAGTCTTTTCACCTCTCGATTTTGGGAAAGTTTCCAAAATGCTATGGGAACCCGTCTTTCCTTTAGCACCGCTTTCCACCCTCAGTCGAGTGGTCAAGTGGAACGCGTCAACCAAATTCTAGAAGACATGCTTCGAGCCTCTGTTATCTCATTCGGAATGGACTGGGAGAAGTGCCTTCCATTTGCCGAATTCGCTTACAACAACAGCTATCAATCTAGCTTGGGTAAAGCCCCTTTTGAAGTTCTCTATGGACGACGATGTCGAACACCCCTTAACTGGTCAGAGACCGGGGAAAGACAATTCTTTGGCCCGGATATGATTCAGGAAGCAGAAGAACAAGTTCG
>NW_021274531.1:0-1015 GCF_002162155.2 Triticum dicoccoides | reverse complement strand
ATGGTGGAGAAGCTTTCTCTCACCACAAGACCACATCCACATCCTTACTACATCCAATGGTTCAACAACAGCGGCAAGGTTAAGGTAACACGTACTGTTCGTGTGCATTTTAGTATCTCTACATATGCTGATTATGTTGATTGTGATGTGGTACCTATGCAAGCATGTTCCTTATTACTTGGTAGACCATGGCAATTTGATAAAAATTCTGTACACCATGGTAGAAACAATCACTATACTCTTGTTCATAAGGATAAAAATATTACTTTGCTTCCTATGACTCCTGATTCCATTTTGAAAGATGATATTAATAGAGCTAATAAAGCAAAACAGGAGACGAATAAGAGTGAAAATCAGATTGTGGCAAAAGAATTTGAGCAACAAATGAAGTCTAATAATAAACCATCTAGTGTTGCTTCTGAAATTAAATTGAAAAGTGCATGTTTACTTGCCACCAAATCTGATATTGATGAGCTAGATTTCAGCAAATCTGTTTGCTATGCTTTTGTGTGCAAAGAGGCATTATTTTCATTCGAGGACGTGCCTTCCTCTTTGCCTCCTGCTGTCACTAACATTTTGCAAGAGTTCGCTGACGTCTTTCCACAAGACGTGCCACCGGGATTACCGCCTATTCGAGGGATTGAGCATCAGATTGACTTAATTCCCGGTGCTTCACTGCCAAACCGTGCACCATACCGTACCAATCCAGAGGAGACGAAGGAGATTATGCGCCAAGTACAAGAGCTTCTCGACAAAGGTTATATACGCGAATCCCTTAGTCCTTGTGCTGTTCCTATTATTCTAGTGCCAAAAAAGGATGGTACATCACGTATGTGTGTTGATTGTAGAGGCATTAATAATATTACTATTCGTTATCGTCATCCTATTCCTAGGCTAGATGATATGCTTGATGAATTGAGTGGCTCTACAATATTCTCCAAAGTTGATTTGCGTAGTGGCTACCATCAAATTCGTATGAAATTGGGAGATGAATGGAAAACAGCATTTAAAACTA
>NW_021274530.1:843-1465 GCF_002162155.2 Triticum dicoccoides | reverse complement strand
CGACTAGCTCAGAAGCTCCGCCACAACCCCCTCTTCCTTCCCACCGCTCCACGGGCCTCCGGAAGCCCTGCATCGCCGCCACGTCGCCGTTCCCCTCTTCGGGCTCCGACCATCATCGCCGTCGAATTCGCCGTCTCCAGCGCGTCTCCGAGCCCGCTTCGACGCCCACTGCAACCGCGGTGAGCCCCCGAGTCGTTTCCCCCTTCTCCCCTGGTCTCTTTCGACCTCTAGGCCTTAGCCCCACCTTGGCCGAGAGCTCCACGCCGCCGGCGATGTCGCCGTCGTGGCCACGGTCACCGTAGCGCCCAACCGAGCACACTATCGTGCTCCACGCCTCACTAGGAGCACGCAGCACGCACCAACGCCTCCCCAACCCCCCTGCAACGCCGACTCCGACCGCACCCGAACTCCGGCGGCCGCAGCCGAGCTCGCCGCCGTCGACTCCGGCCACCCCAGGCTCGGCCACCACCACCGTTCGACGCGCGGGAGCAAGAGCTCTCCAACGAGCCCAAGCACAGCCTCGCCCGTGCCCTGTAGCGTGATCCCGCATCGCGCCGCCGTCTCGGGCCTCGCCGGCGTCACGTCGCCGGTGGGGTTGACCCACTTTGACCACGGCAGGAAC
>NW_021274530.1:0-730 GCF_002162155.2 Triticum dicoccoides | reverse complement strand
CCTGTAGCTAATTAGGATTAGCGCTAACCACTGTTAGTTAACCCCCTGACACTGACTAGTGGGCCCCAGCGCCACTAATTAGTAATTAGGATTAATTTAACCCTGTTTAAACCCCCTGTCACTGACGTGTGGGCCCCACACGTCAGGTTTGACTCTAGCCAGCCGCAGTTGACCACTGACGTCATGCTGACGTCATGCTGGCGCAATAATTATATTTCTGGATTTAATTTAAATCAGGAAATTCCAGAATATTATTTAAACTACAAAAATTCATAACTTTTATTTTGTAACTCCAAATTGGACAAATTATATATGAAAAATGATCAGAAAAATCCAATCTATCCATTTGTACTATTTTCATGCATGATCAAACAAGTTAAATTGATGTTTCAAGCAGAACAAGGAAAAGCACTTTAAAAGGCCATATTTGAATTTGAAATTTGAATCCTTGATTCAAATTTGTTCAAACCCTTCTGGTTTTAGTTGCATTAGCCCAACACACTCATATTGCCATGTTTCATGCATGCATCATATTGTTGCACATTGTTTGGTGATGGTTGTGTATCGGTGTCCTTTGCGACAGGTTCTGCCTCCGAGGAGTACCGTGATTACCCTAACGAAGAACCGTATCAGTGCATCGAACCATCAGGCAAGCAACCAACCATTTGATCATATCGATACAATCCCATGTTCTCGCTCCTACTCTCTTTTACTGCATTAAGACAACGCG
>NW_021274529.1:0-1412 GCF_002162155.2 Triticum dicoccoides | reverse complement strand
CAGTAGTTAGCGCTAACCTAACCACCTGGCCGACAGGGCCCACGCGTCAGTGACCCTGGGGGGTCAAACCCCAGGTCGGACAAGTCAAACCCCACCGGCGACATGACGCCGGCGAGGCCCGAGACGGCGGCGAAAGTGCTTTTTGCCATTCCGGCAACCAAATGGACGGCGGAAGGCATCTACGTGTTGCTGAGGTTGAGCCGCGACTATTGGTGGTGGTGGTTGGGCTCGGGGTGGCCGGAGTTGACGGCGGCGAGCTCGGCTGCGGCGGCCGGAGTTCGGGTGCGGTCGGGATCAGTGTTGCAGGGGGTTTGGGGAGGCGTTGGTGCGTGCTGCGTGCTCCTGGTGAGGTGGGGAGCACGATGGTGTGCTCGGTTGGGCGCTACGGCGACCGTGGCCACGACGGCGACATCGCCAGCGGCGTGGAGCTCTCGGCCGAGGTGGGGCTAGGGCCTAGAAGTCGAAAGAGACCAGGGAAGAAGGGGGAAACGATCCGGGGGCTCACCGCGGAGCTGCAGGGATGGTTAGCGGGCTCGGGGACGCGCTGGTGACGGTGAATTCGACGGCGACGATGGTCGGAGCCCGAAGAGGGGAACGGCGACGTGGCGGCGATGCAGGGCTTCCGGGGACCCGTGGAGCGGTGGGGAGGAAGAGGGAGTCGAGGCGGAGCTTCTGAGCTAGTCGGGGGAGCGAGGGGTGGCCGGAGACGATGGCTATGGCGAACGGCGGCGATGGTGGTGTTCGGCCGTGAGAGAGAGAGAGCGAGGGAGAGGAGAGGAGAGCCGGGGGAGAGTGAGAGAGAGCAGGGGGAGAGGCGTGGCGTCGTCCAGGGCGTCGAGCGAGGAGGGGAGGGCAGGCAAGCAGGCGAGCAGGTGGCGTGGCGCGGTGGCGCGCGCGCGCGCCGGCCACACTCCCCTCCCTCTGTCGGGACGAAGACGATAGAGGAGGGAGGTGGGCTGGGCCGGCTGCTGGCTGGGCCAGCCAGCTGGCTGGGCCGCACAGGGAGGAGCCCAGGTAAGCTTCTCCCTTTATATATTTTTCTGTTTTCTGTTTTTCTAATACTTCTGCAACTTTGTTGAATTAAATAAAATACCTAGGCTAGTTCAAAAATCACCAAACTATTCCTGGCCCATAGTTGGATTATTTCCAACATGAAACATTTTAGTTTGGAGATATTTGAGCATTTAAATATTTTATATTATTTTAAATGCCCAAATTCAAATATTTATGATTTAATTCAAAAACCCTAGGATGGCCTAGGAAAATGTGCACCATTTTTGGCAGAGGTTCTGAACCAAGACAAAAATGATGGGCATTTTAGAAGGGCATTTCAGGTTCATTGAAAAATTATTTTAGTAACCCTAGTTGGTTTCAGAGGGGACTGGGGGTTCTGTCATCCCCATTTCAAGTTT
>NW_021274528.1:0-1254 GCF_002162155.2 Triticum dicoccoides | reverse complement strand
ATAACATGTCAGGATTAAGTACGCATATCCTGAGTGATGTATTGTATAATTACCGCCCGCGTGTAAGATATGTAATGAGCAGTCCTTCTCCGTGCGCAAGTCGATTTGTTTTTCTTAAGTAAGCTGAGCTATTTAATTCTATTTGCCAGCTTTATGCATTTTATGGATTTGTTTTTGCGACTTTTTCCGCTTTTCTTATGGGTTTTACAAAATATATCCCCAGAGTGAAAAATGTCTCGTCCTTGGACTCGCTCCATGCCAATTCCATCAGAGGAAAATTATGATGCACAACCCAGCAACGAGTTCACTCAGGGACAGTCTAGCCAACCGGGCAATGAATCGGCACTTTCACAAATGTGCCGCCTTTATGAACAGAGTCAGCAACAACATCGTGAAATAATGAACCAAGTCATCAACATGGGAAATCACCATGGACAGTATCAACAGCACTCCAAGTTATCTTAGCTACAGAAGACACGTCCTCAAACATTTTCTCATACTGACAAGCCTCTTGAAGCCGAGGACTGGCTTCGATATATGGAGAGAAAATTAATTATTGCAAAATGTTCAGACCCCGAGAAGGTATTATATGCTCCGCACTATCTCACTGGAGCAGCCGCATCGTGGTGGGAGAATTTTCTGCACATGCATCACAACGAAAATGACATAACCTGGGATGATTTCAAGGAAGGTTTCCGTGGTGCACATATTCCTAAGAGTATTATGAAAATCAAGAAGAGAGAATTTGATGACCTCAAACAAAGGAACATGACAGTGTCAGATTACAACAGTCAATTTACCCTATTATCCCGCTACGCCAATGAGGAGCGTATGACTGAAATCAAGAAGATGGAGAAATTCCTTGACGGTCTGGCACCCGCACTTAAATGCCAACTGGTCGTGCACACTTTTCCTGATTTTAAAACGCTGGTGGACAAGGCCATTACTCTGGAAAATGAGAGATGCAGTCTGGAAGATATCCGCAAGCGAAAAAGGGACCAGACTAATCACACTCGCAATCACCGAAGCAAGATAGATTTTAAAAAGGGTGGGACACCCAAATTCTCATCCAATGTCTCACGCCCAATCAAGAATTTTCATGCAAGGGACAAGGAATTCACCTATCGCCCCGGCGTTACTTGTTACGCTTGTGGAGAAGAAGGGCACTATGCCAAACAGTGCCCCAAGCCAAGGAATTCAACCCCAAAGCCAAACAACGGCAACAATTCCGCGCCCAAGCGAAACAATTTCAAT
>NW_021274527.1:0-992 GCF_002162155.2 Triticum dicoccoides | reverse complement strand
GGTGGGAGGAAAGAAATCTCATTATTTCCTTCCCCACCGATTGTTATCCCCCCTTTTTAGGGATCTTGATCTTATCCCTTCGGGATATGATCTTATTCCTTCTAAGGGGGGATCTTGGTGCGCCTTGACCAGGGGTGTGGGGCCTTGCCCCCACTACCCACGTCCATGTGGGTCCCCCCATGCAGGTGGGCCCCACTCCGGAACCTTCTAGAACCTTCCCGGTACAATACCGAAAAATCCCGAACATTTTCCGGTGGCCAAAATAGGACTTCCCATATATAAATCTTTACCTCCGGACCATTCCGGAACTCCTCGTGACGTCCGGGATCTCATCCGGGACTCCGAAAAACATTCGGTAACCACATACAAACTTCCTTTATAACCCTAGCGTCATCGAACCTTAAGTGTGTAGACCCTACGGGTTCGGGAGACATCTAGACATGACCGAGACGTTCTCCGGTCAATAACCAACAGCGGGATCTGGATACCCATGATGGCTCCCACATGTTCCACGATGATCTCATCGGATGAACCACGATGTCAAGGACTTAATCAATCCCGTATTCAATTCCCTTTGTCTATCGGTATGTTACTTGCCCGAGATTCGATCGTCGGTATCCAATACCTTGTTCAATCTCGTTACCGGCAAGTCACTTTACTCGTTCGGTAACACATCATCCCGTGATCAACTCCTTGGTCACATTGCGCATATGATGATGTCCTACCGAGTGGGCCCAGAGATACCTCTCCGTTTACACGGAGTGACAAATCCCAGTCTCGATCCGCATAAAACAATAGATACTTTCGGAGATACCTGTAGTGCACCTTTATAGTCACCCAGTTACGTTGTGACGTTTGATACACCCAAAGCACTCCTACGGTATCCAGGAGTTACACGCTCTCATGGTCGAAGGAAGAGATACTTGACATTGGCAAAGCTCTAGCAAATGAACTACACGATCTTTTGTGCTAGTCTTAGGATTGGGTCTTGT
>NW_021274526.1:51670-53615 GCF_002162155.2 Triticum dicoccoides | reverse complement strand
AAGATGTTTCTTACTAACCATGTAATATAACATAACTAGTTGGGCACTTGTCTGATAAAGCACTAATGACCCCTACGCCTGGTCTCCACGCATGGCCCGGTTTTTATAACCGCGAGGGTATTCGGACACACTCCGGACTATTGGGTCCAGAGGTTGAAGCGAAAAGGTCCGCTACGACAAACAATCTACAATCCGGCTAGAAGGCATTTTACATGTCACCTTACATTATATAGTCAACCTTTACCCAAGTCACTTGGGGGCTCTTATGATTATTTGAGCTGTTTTATACTAAGTGTTTTTCTTCTTAGTCGTTGCAAAGTTTTTATTATTATTTATCACTCCTTTTTTTGACACAAGTGTGCGGTCACTAGCCAGGGAGCCTAATTTCTCTGTCAAAGCCGCTAGAGTTTAGTTTGCTAAACTGGCCTATTAAGAAGTACTCCGCCTTCGGGATAGGAGGTTGAAGCCGTAGGCTGACCCGTTTGAAGTTTTGAGATAGGATGTGTCATGTTATAGCACGGCAGAAGCACCTTTTTTTCTAAAGTCCAATTCTTGGATTGGCACCGAACACTTGTTCTAGTTCGAACATTAACCTTTTGAATAAGTTTTTTGGCTTTTTGAGCCCATGGCACTTTTAAACTATTTGTGTGTTTTCAGCACAAGTCTCGCAGTGCAACGCCGGACACCTTTAGAGATTCGGCAAAAACATTCTCGGATAGTGCTATATATGAATCGGTTTTGAATTGTGTCTTCGGTCAATAGTTGGGTTGCCCGGCTCCTGCACTTGCCTCCTATGTTCCGTTTTGTTCGACTAGGTGTGCAAAGGGAGAACCACTGCGATTGTGCTTCCAGCTCACATGGTTAAGCACCTCTATGGAGAAAGCCGAAAACTGACTGTCACAATAAGCGTAAACTGGTCGGCGACCCGATGACGGCATTAAACGATGGGCCATTCATAACAATGGCTGAAGTGTTTACGGCTTGACCTCGACTGTCGCCGAACACTACCAGGGGCTATTAACTGGCCTCCCAAACTAAATCCTCAATATTTTGCTCTTACATTGGAGCTGAGGTTTCATGATCATGCTTAGCATGACAACCCAAAGAAAGGAACCGATAGCAGGACTATTTTCTTTGGAAGACATTTCTTCTGTTAAACAGTAATATAACATGTCTCCCGCGTAACTTTGTTTATAAAACCGTATGGCCAGATTGCCTTGTTTGTTGTAAATCTTTGCCCTCATAAAGGCTTTATAAAGTAGGACAAACACTCCTCGGCTATTGGCCGAGGAGGAGGAAGCCGATGGTCGGTCAACAAAGTTTTGTCCAATGCGGATCCAAGCATTAATGACATAAAGTACTTGGATACATAGAGTCATTACACATAATTTGTGATTTTACTATGGATATCGATCCTTAATTCGGCCTCCCGTGCCCGCATTAAGGCTCGGGGGCTACTGGGCTTAAGGCTTATTATTTACAAATATTAAAGGGGCACATAGATCCCCTGATCTGGTGTTGCCACCCGACCAGTGTCTCAGGGGCTACTGCATTGCCTGTTCTATGCAGAAAATTTTAAGTGCAATACAGTTTCCGAGGAGATTTTGATCCTCAGGTTGGTCGGCCGCACCCAACCTGAGTCTCGAGGACTGAGCACGCCGCTTTTTGTGTCCCGAAGTATTTTGCCGAGCTAGGAATTGATCCTCAGACCGATTTTGCAAATCAACCTGAGTCTCAGCGGCTACGACGATCAGCGGTCTTATGTCATCCTTCATGTGCATCTCGGGTTTTAGACCGATACCCACCTTGAGGGCTACTGGCTATGTATCTCGGCAGAGAATAAATTGCACCAATCAAAAATCGGCCCACATTCGGGGTGGTGCACCACCTTGGAAGCAGTCTGGCATAAAGCTCGGGCGCTAGTGGATGGCTCCATAGAGGGCAC
>NW_021274526.1:49272-50944 GCF_002162155.2 Triticum dicoccoides | reverse complement strand
TGCCACCCGGGAACAACTTCAACCCCGAGGTGTGGCATAAAAATAACAAGGCATTGATAAAGGCCGGAAACTTAAAGGGGCTCCTCGGATACCCGACATATAAACTCGCCGAATGCATTTCGGCGATCCTCAAGATAGAAGATGAGAAGATTTGTTGAACCAGTTTTCAAGACCGGCAACCGAAGATGAAGAATAGTTCGGAAGAATCGAGGAGCGTCCCTAACTTGAAGACCGGTTCAGGGGGCTACTGACGGTGTCCTGGACTAGGTGTTACTCAAGATGTCGTCTCCCGATTAGTTGGATTGGGCCGAGGACCCCCATGACCGTATACTCTCGGGCCAGTCCGGACAGCTGCCGCATACAAGGAAGAATCTACAAGACTTGGCCATCAAGACAAGGACTGCTCCCCCACCGGTGTATTCGGCTAGGACTCTTGTTATCCTAGGCCTCTGGTGCATTATATAAACCGGGGCTAGGCTAGTCGATAGACAGACAACAACAATCATACCATAGGCTAGCTTCTAGGGTTTAGCCTCTCTTATATCGTGGTAGATCAACTCTTGTACTACCCATATCATCAATATTAATCAAGCAGGAGTAGGGTTTTACCTCCATTGAGAGGGCCCGAACCTGGGTAAACATTGTGTCCCTTGCCTCCCGTTACCATTGATCCTAAGACGCACTTCTTGGGACCCCCTACCCGAGATCCGCCGGTTTTGACACCGACATGGACCTTTAGTACCAGTCCGTGCCACGAACCGGTACTAAAGGTGCTGGAGGGGCCCCAGACTGGCAACACCCTGCCACCACTCTCTTTAGTACCGGTTCGTGGCACGAACCGGTGCTAAAGGTTCGCCACGAACCGGTACTAATGAGAACGGCCGGCTAGCCGTTGGAACCGGCACTAAAGGACACATTAGTCCCGGCTCAAAATCAAACCGGCACTAATGTGTCTCATATTAGGTCCTTTTTCTACTAGTGGTGGGTCCCAGCTAGCCGGGGGAGTATTCATTTTTTTGTGCATAATAAGGAGGCACTTCCGGTGGGTCCGAGCTGACAGCGGAGGTGAGGGAGTCTTGGACTAGGGGGTGTCCGGATAGCCGAACTATCATCATCGGCCGGACTCCAAGACTATGAAGATACAAGATTGAAGACTTCGTCCCCTGTCCGGATGGGACTTTCCTTGGCGTGGAAGGCAAGCTTGGCGATACGGATATGTAGATCTCCTACCATTGTAACTGACTCTGTGTAACCCTAGCCCTCTCCGATGTCTATATAAACTGGATGCCTTTAGTCCGTAGGACGAACAACAATCATACCATAGGCTAGCTTCTAGGGTTTAGCCTCCTTGATCTCGTGGTAGATCTACTCTTGTAATACCCACATCATCAATATCAATCAAGCAGGACGTAGGGTTTTACCTCCATCAAGAGGGCCCGAACCTGGGTAAAACATCGTGTTCCTTGTCTTCTGTTACCATCCACCTAGACGCACAGTTCGGGACCCCCTACCCGAGATCCGCCGGTTTTGACACCGACATTGGTGCTTTCATTGAGAGTTCCTCTGTGTCGTCGCCGATAGGCTCGATGGCTTCTCCGATCATCAACAATGACGCAGTCTAGGGTGAGACCTTCCTCCCCGAACAGATCTTCGTATTCGGCGGCTTTGCACT
>NW_021274526.1:29756-47944 GCF_002162155.2 Triticum dicoccoides | reverse complement strand
CGACTTAATGCCGAACACAAGGGGTTCGACACACCAAGCGAAGACGACGAACCCCACAACCAGCACGCCGGAAAATAGAAGACTTTCCCACTATAAGTCAAAATAGTGAGCTCGCTTCATGTGATAACACATAAACATAGTGCGGCACCTGCTATACCAGGACACCGTCCGCAGAACGGGGATAGACCCTACCGAAATTCACCATAGCAGCACTTCCTTCAAAGCAGTGACCCTGGCCTTTACGCCAAATGTACAGGCTCTCTACTACTAGAGGTCGTGTTCGGTTCATCCGACAACCTCGCGAAAATCTCATTTTCCATATCGCCCCATTCAAAGGAAGCTATCAAGCACTACTAGGACGCGAAGCATTCGCCCGCTTTAATGCAATACCACATTACGCATCTCTGGCCCATACGGCATAATCTCAGCAAAGGGTAAATCTGAGTGTTCCTCGACCACGAAAAACGTGAGACTGCATTGACAGCCGCACACTAATCCGACCTTGCTGGTCAAAGCTCTAAAAAACAGGTCATTCAGACCTTGGACACGGTTAGGCGAGTCCGGCATAAATAAACAAGGCGCTTCACCGCCGCATACCCCTTTACAAGGGGCTGCACGTATAAACAATGAGAGCCAATAAAGCTCAAGTTCATCATACTTTATTTTAACTACACCTCTTGCACGACATTTTTTCCAAACTAAGTTCTTCTCCTTTACAGATGAAGCGCGTGCTACACCCGTCCAGGATACAGCACAAGGGAGACACAGGCGCAGACGTGCAGCAGGGACCCGTTACAAGGATTCTTTTCAGATTAAGACCCTGCGTAAACCTTTCTTATTGTCTCTTGTTGATACAGATCCCCCGGTTTCTTACCATAACTGAGGAGGAGGCTGGCGTTTTGGCATCGGCCGCGTCAGAAGTTCCCGCCAGTACCTGGACACTAGGGGCTTAGGGCATTGTTCTGCCCGGTACCATAAAGACCGAACACCTCAGGGAGTGCTCGGCGTCTTGAGTTAGGCCTTATATGCATCAGCTCTGAATCATGTCTTTGGTCAAATGTTGGGTTTGCCCGGCTCCTGTGTTTTGCTGCCTTACGTTTCGCTCCATCGGCTAACGCGGCACCAGGAGAACTACAACGATTGTACCCCGGTTCGGCCGGGCGAGCACCTGAGTAGAGAAAGCCGAAAACTGACTTCCATGATATAGCGAGAGACTGGTCAACCACTCGATCGACCACTGGATTGTTTAGAATTCCTCCACTTTGACGAAGGACCGCTTCCCGGTCAAGCACATACGTGCCCCGAGTTCGGAGAAGCGCGGTGCCTCTAGGGGCTATATCGTAGCCCCACCTTCGAGCTCCTATGGCTAAGTGAAAGTGATAAAGCATTATAGTCTGGTTGCCTAGTTTGCTATGCTATCACCTCCTTCAAAGGACCAAGACGTTGGATTAAGTGTGAAAAAGCGCTTTTCTTTTTGCAAACACCCCTGCACCATGTGCGTGGGGGCTGAAGCCAAAGACTGCCATCTTTCAGGATTATACATACATATACGACCGCACAGGAGATAGTTCAATACTTGAACGCACAAGTATAAAAAGCTATTGCATTATAAACATGATGTCAAAAATCATACAAGTCATTCGAACATAACATCTTTCGAGCACTGCGACTCTATTAAATGAGCGCCCTGCAGGACTTCCTCAAAATAGTGCTCGGCGGGTAATCGGCCTTTGTCCGAACCCCGGGATGCAACAGAGGTGGCATCCATCTCCGCCCAGTATGTCTTAACACGGGCGAGAGCCATCCGTGCACCTTCTATACATGCCGACCGCTTCATCGCCTCGATATGCGGCACCGCCCCAAGGAATCGCTGCAACAAGCCAAAATAACTCTCAGGCTTGGGCCTTTCCAGCCACAGATGAGCGACCACATCCGTCATGGCAAGTCCGGACAATCTATTCAGCTCAGCCCACTCAGCCAGCCGATCAGTCAACGGAAGTGGACGCTCTGGACTATGGAATTGAGACCAAAAAAGCTCTTCCCTTTCGAGATCCTTCTGGCTTCGGAAGTGCACGACTGCGTCCGCCGCACTCGCCGCCAAATCCAGATAAGGATCCTCCGCACCACACAATTGGCCCAACTGGGCATACTTCAGATCCGTGAACTTCCTACGCAGCAGAAAGGGCTTTCCAGCCGCAATGTCTCCGGCTTGACGCAGTTCCTCCTTCATAGCCCGCATCGCACTACGGGCATCCTTGGCTTTGGCGGCGGCCTTCTTCAGGTCCTCTTGCTCCACTCGGTGTTCTCTTTCAAGAACCTCATAGCGGTCGGTAGCATCTTTTAATTTCATGGCCATTCCGGCCACCTCCTCCCTGCTTCCGCAGTGAGCAGCGTTTTCGGCTTTTAGCTCTTCCGCTGCCTTCGAGGCAGCCGCATCACTTTTCCTGGCTTTCTCCTTGGCTCGAGCGAGCTCTGCTCGAAGGTCTTCCACAGCAGCGGCACCATCTGCATCAAGCATACAAATTGTATGGAACGGGCATTAGCCCCCTTACTAGGTGACCGTGGAGCAACCACCTACCTTGTGACTCGTTAAGTCGTTTATTGACCAATGCGATGTCCGCATCCACAACATCAAGTTGCCGCTTCAGCTCGGCAACTCCATCAGTCCGGCTGGCCACCTAACGTTCCGCCACCTGCATAGAAAAGGCGACATTCCTTAACTGAGTTTATGATCCTCGGCACGTGGTCGCTTTCGACAGCATACCAAGTCTCAGGGGCTACCATCTATACAGGGCGCACTCCATGTGCAAAACTGTTAAAAGGTATGTCATTTTTTGCGTACCTCAAGCCCCGTCAGCAAACTTCCGACGGCCTCCTGCAACCCGCTCTCGGCGGATAAGATCCTTTCAATCACCATACTCATTAATGTGCTGTGATCTTCTGAGATAGACGCCCTCTTGAGCAAATCTTGCAGCTCCTCCGGCCGTACTCCAGTGGGTGCCGAACTCCCCGGCCCTACCGGACTCGGGGAGACCCTCCATGACGACACCTTAGGGTCGTCCGCCCCGCCCGACAGGGCGACAGATGGAGGCGTTTCGCTCTCCATCATCTCCGGACGAAGGTCCCCCGAAGATGAGCTCTGCTGAGATGGGCTGAGATCCGAACTACAAGGTGAAAGCTTCGGTTACCCTTAGAAATAAAGCAGGGGTGTCCCCTATTACAAAATTCCCCCTTTTTTACTTACGGCTCGCTGGAGGGCTGATTCCCCTGAGGAGACAGTGCGGCCGGGGCTCTTCCCGGCACAGGACCTTCCGGTGCAGATTTCTTTCCCCGCTTTGAGGCCTTGGCCTCCGGGTCTTCGGAAGCGGTCCTCTTCTCCCCCTGGAAGGAGGGACTCTCGATTCCCCCCTTACGGAAATCCTCCTTGGCAGAGGTGGTAGTTTCCCTGTGCCCCCCTTCGCCCTCCTTGAAGGTGCAACCTCATACATTTTGATTAACACGGGATCCGGCGTGGACTCAGGGAAGGGGGCCGGACACCGTATCAGTTTTGCTTGCGCTATCCACTCCTATCCAAGGGAAAGCAGGTTAAAAGGCAAACCCATGATAAATAAATGGACAATGTGTCCAGACACAGGGCTACTTACTTGAGTATACGGGCGATTGCAGCTTAGGCCAGCATCCTCGATCAAGTCCGGACGCATCTCTAGCGATCCGAAGAACAGTTTGTACATCTCCACGGGCGTCAAACCCATGAAATGTTGGAGAGCCCGTGGCCCCTCCGGATTAAATTCCCACAGGCGGAGGGGGTGACATTTGCAGGGCAGAAGGCGCCGAATCAGCATAACCTGTGCCACTACAACCAGATTGATCTCCCTTTCCCGGAGGCCTCGAATTCGGCCCTGCAACAGGGCTACGTCCTTTGGACGGCCCCCAGTCGAGCCCCTTGTTGACCCATGACGTCAGCCGTTGTGGAGTGCCCGGGCGAAAGACGGGCGGCGGCCTCTGCCTTCTGCCCCTGGGAGCGGTGATATAGAACCACTCATGTTGCCACAAGCCGAGCTCCTCCTGAAAAGAGCCCTCGGGCCATGGAGCATCGGCCCTCTTGCTTATAACCGCCCCGCCACACTCTGCCTGACGCCCCTCAATCATCTTTGGCTCCATGTCGAAGTGAGGGGTAGTGCGGAGGAAGGCTTCGCAGACGACAATGAACGATGAGATGTGGAGGATGGACTCCGGAGCCAAGTCATGGAATTCCAGCCCATAGTAAAACATGAGCCCCCTCACGAAGGGATCCATCGGGAAGCCTAAACCCCGATGGAGGTGAGACACGAACACGACGCTCTCGCCGAGCTCGGGAGTAGGAATAACTTGCCCTTGGGCAGGCAACCTATGCGAAATCTCGTAGGTTAAGTACCTGGCATCTCTTAGCTTTAACACGTCCTCTTCCGTGACGGAGGAGGGCATCCACCGGCCTCATAGGTCAGAGCCGGACATTGTCGAAGGTCGAAGGTACCCGAATCTGGAGCCCTGGGTGTTGGAACTCGGGGCGAGGGGCGGATTCGATCGAGGATTGAAGAAAAAGAACGGGCCTTGGTCTCATTATAAAGAGGAAGAATACCAAGAGCCGTCCCCGTGACCGTTTGGAACCCGCCTTCGATGGAGGGGGCGTGGCGACGGGCGCGGTTGGGTTACCCACGTCCGTATTTATGAGAATCCCGGAATAAGGGGAACACAATCTCTGCTTCGATAAGACGTGCCAAGGAAACCGCTTCGCTAAACACGCTGAGAGCCAGACACTATCCTGGTGTTCACAATCTTCTATAAATTATTCGGAGAAGGAACCCGCCTTGCAATACCGAAGACAACATGTGCGCCGGACTCATCGTCATTGAAGCCTGGTTCAGGGGCTACTGAGGGAGTCCTGGACTAGGGGGTGTCCGGATAGCCGAACTATCATCATCGGCCGGACTCCAAGACTATGAAGATACAAGATTGAAGACTTCATCCCGTGTCCGGATGGGACTTTCCTTCGCGTGGAAGGCAAGCTTGGCGATACGGATATGTAGATCTCCTGCCATTGTAACCGACTCTATGTAACCCTAGCCCTCTCCGATGTCTATATAAACCGGATGGCTTTAGTCCATAGGACGAACAACAATCATACCATAGGCTAGCTTCTAGGGTTTAACCTCCTTGATCTCGTGGTAGATCTACTCTTGTAATACCCACATCATCAATATCAATCAAGCAGGACGTAGGGTTTTACCTCCATCAAGAGGGCCCGAACCTGGGTAAAACATCGTGTCCCATGTCTCCTGTTACCATCCGCCTAGACGCACAGTTCGGGACCCCCTACCCGAGATCCGCCGGTTTTGACACCGACAGGGGGGAACGTTTTTTTTGTGAAATACGGTGGCCCGTCCGGTGGGTCCCAGCAGTCAGGGGGAAACGATTTTTTTCTCAAAATACTGTTGGCCCGTCCGGTGGGTCCCCGCTGTCAGGTGGAGGAATAATTATTTTCCGCGTAATAAGGAGGCACTTCCATGCGGCTGCCGTGGACCCAGCTGTCAGCCTCTCCACGTATAGTACTCTTCCGATGGAAGTCGGTCGTTGACCACATTGACCACGCTGCGCCGAGAGCACCACGGTGGTGGACGACGGCGAGGCCTAGGAAGGGGACGACGCGGAGCCGGGCCACGGGTGGCAGGAGCAGGCGGTAGCATAGCCGGCCACGGGAGGCAGGAGCAGGCGACATGATCGGCGCTGCTTTGGGCGGCTGGAGCAAGAAGACCAAAGGTTGAAGAAGCACTATGGCCATTGGATGGACATCATACGGTCATTGGAGTATTGACTAAGTTGACAAATCCCTCCGTCCCCGTCAACTTAGTAGGCCCACAAGTCAGCCCAACAATATGGTGGGTCCCAGCTAGCAGGGGGGTATTCATTTTTTTGGGCGTAATAAGGACGCACTTCCTTGCGTGCGAAGATATAGCTAGTGGGTCCGACCTGTCAGCGGGGGGAACGTTTTTTTGCGAAATACAGAGGCCCTTCCTGTGGGTCCTAGCTGTCAGGTGGAGGAATCATTATTTTGCGCGTAATAAGGAGGCATTTCCTTGCGTGCGGCCATGGACCCAGCTGTCAGCCTCTCCACGTACAGTCCACTTCCCATGGATGTCGTTCATTGACCACGTTGACCAGGACGCACCGAGAGCACCAGGGCGGTGGACGACGGCGAGGCCTAGGAAGGGAACGACACAGAGCCAGGGAATACTCGGCAGTTGTTTCCCACACGGAGGAGTACGAGGGTTTACTGGTTCATCTGCCATCGCCGGAGAATAACAGCATGTGTGGGTGAGTAGAGGGATGGCTAGGCCAGCGATGGGAGTACGGTGGGGCTGCGAGGCCTGCGCGGCAGCATAGTCGGCCACGGGAGGAGGGAGCAGGAAGTCCCGCCGGCGCTTGTTTGAGCGGCTGGAGCATGAAGAGCAGAGATTGAAGAAGCACGACAGCCGTTGGATGGACATCCAACAGTCACTGCTCTCGTGTGTTGACTAAGTTTACAGGGTGTTGCGTGTGCTTCAACCTTTTTTTATGAAAGCATATGCGTCAACCTGTAGTAGGCGCACAAGTCAGCCTCAAATCTGTGGAAAACAACATACAACCCATCTGCCGTTATTTCTAATAATATATAGCCCATTTGCTAATTCTTAAGGTTTTTTTGGAGCCCATCTTATTTTTTTAGCATTACACCCCATATTGTGGCCACAGTTAAAAAGTATACGGTATTTTGCATATTTCGGTGCGGTCAACTGTTTTTAATCCAGAAATGTCGATTCACATTCAAACTATTTTGAAAAATAATTTATATAAATATAAAATCCAAATAATTGTCCACGCATAAAAATCAATGGAATTTAAGATCTTGTAATGAAAAAAAATTGAAACTAATTACCGGTTTGATGTGTTTTAAAAAAGTACAGGCCATTTGTGGGCAAACCGAATGAAACTCTCATCGTCTTGAAAGATTTGCAGCCCAGCAGGGTTGATAAAGCAAGTAGGCCTTGTTTGGGTATTTCTTTAAAAAAATAGAACTGGGCTAGCCATTTTCAGCAAGAGAAAACATAACTGGGCTCATGATGTGGTAAACATAAATAAAACCCTGGCTATACGGGCCACAGCCCCCGCACAACCCCGTTGTTACCCTGATCTGTCGCTAAAACTAGTATAAATAACAACTGCTTGTTCCTCAAAAAAACTGCGCGACTTGCTGGGTCCCTGGTGTCAGCCGCTCGTAGTGTAATTCTCTCGTTTATTGACTATGTTGATAATGGCGTGAGCCCTAGATGTCCAACCATTAGGAGGAACCATAATTTTGGGCTTGTACTATAGAGGCACTTGCTTGCGCACTGCCATGACGCTGGTGGGTCCCTACTGTCCTCCTCTCTACGTACAGTCATCTCCTTGTTCCTCTCGGTTGTTGACGACGTTGACAACGCAAGAGGGCGGCGCACCACGCACAGGGAGCGAACCAAGGCCGCAAAGCGGAGGACGACGGCGAGGCCTCGGACAGAACGAACAGGAGCCGTTGAAGATGCACCAGTCCAGTCGCAGGCAGAGGGGAGTACGAGGGTTGACTGGTTCGGGCACGGGTGCATGTTGGGGCTGACGTCACCGGAGAATAACAGGACGTGTGGGGGAATAGAGGGAGGGACTGGCCAACATTGGAGGGTACGTACGGTAGGGCGGCGGAGGCGCAGCCAGCCATGGGAGGCGGGAGCAGGCGGAGCCGACGGTGTGGTTTGGTTTGGGCGGCTGGAGGAAGAAGAAGACAAGAGATAAAAGATACACGACAGATGTTGGATGTCAATCCAACGGCTGGTAGGCAGAATCGTTTGTTGAATGCCTAGTAAGTCGACACCACCTTGGATAGGCTATTTCCTCGCGGGTCCCAAATGTCAGAATCCAAATCTGTCACGGTCATGCAGCCTTTCCTATGAAAATTTACAACCCATTTGATGTGCTAGTTCGAAATAAGTTTGTGGGTGCTGGTGGGGGCTAATCACTTGGCTTCTGTAATGCACAGTGAGCTCAAGTAGCCGGCGTGAGTGATGTTATTTCCCTTGGTTGTGATTTGTTACAATATTTCACTCTAAATTAAACGAATGGCAAGCCATTTGCCTTGTTTCAAAGAAAATATGACAGTCACAGCCGAGTTGAAAAGGGCAGGAATATCTAACTCCAGCTTACAAACTGTACAAAAGCACGAGGGTTGATTGTTCATCAGGTTTACAAAAAAAAGCCAGATTGAAAAGGGCAACAACATCTAACTCCAGCACTGTTTTCGGCAGTCACAGTCAAATGGATCGGTCAGGTCAATAGAATGAACATCCTGGGTCGTAAAACTTACTGGATTATGACCACAGTATGTTGTAAATAGAAGCCCGACACGTTCAGAAGCTCTTTTGCCCACCTGAAACTCCTTTTTTTGCTCTTCGACATACCCATCCGTCAAAACCATGCTGATGATAAACTTAAGCCTGATGGACAATAGTAACCTCGCATTCAGCAGGAAGAATATGACAAATCTTGTGTTTGCACGGTTGGCTACATATCGTTCTAGCGTTATTGTCTTCAATCGAATCTCATGAGAACTGAGAAAATCCCGATGCTTACCAATCCACCGATTGGTTATAACTTTC
Source organism: Triticum dicoccoides (assembly GCF_002162155.2). Classification (NCBI taxonomy): domain Eukaryota; kingdom Viridiplantae; phylum Streptophyta; class Magnoliopsida; order Poales; family Poaceae; genus Triticum; species Triticum dicoccoides. The sequence continues at coordinate 39,245 of NW_021274526.1, read as the reverse complement.
TTACCCCATCATGTTGCCTAAATAGACATGAAGATTGAAAACAGTTAAGGTCTAAAAGAAGAGTGTCGAAAGAGCAAAAGCTGAATGGTTAACTCTAGTACACTATATGCGGGCTTCCAATGTGCGTGAGATTATCACCTTTATATACAACTTCTCCAGACATGGAAAGCATTGCAGCAAGCCAATAATCTTGTTCAGATCAAAACTATTCATTTGGATATGTAAGATCATGACAGAATCCAGCACCATTGATAGGCCATCCATGGAGAAACTCTTCATTGAGCATAGAACATCATATTAGTACAAAATGTGTACTCCAAGATGATATATAAATTATGCGCAGAAATTTAAAATGCAGCTTATGGTTACAAGTGTAGATGATAATATAACATACCTGAAGAACTGTGGAGCCAAACACCATATTGAAATGAGCACAGAGATCATGTATTACACCCAAGGTCTCCAGTTTAGGCGCAGAGAGGACGGTTATTTGCAACAGTGAATAACTAGAATCAAGGATCAACCTTTGAAGTGAAGGGGCATCTTGGATGATGAGATGCCTTCCGTCAAAAGAAATTCCAATTCTTACAAGGTTAGGCGACTTTATTTGGAGACAACCGATTCTAACTGTGAAAACAAGCACCAAGCACTCCAGTGCAGGGCAACTGGAGTGGATGATGTTGTGCAATGAGGCCTCCGATATACGAACCCGCACAAGTGAAAGTTTCTTGAGAAATGGGAGTCGAAGGTTTAGTACGAGATTGTCTGATAGGTAGCACAGCGCAAAGGTGGCGGTGTGGAGAGAGGAGGAAAACCGCGAGATGGACATTGGTGCTGAGGGCACAAGTTCATGGCGTTCGGTATGTGGTATGTGATTCCCAGGGGAATAGTAGAACTCAAGCAGCTGTAATTCTGTGAATTCAGGGGATTTCAGCCAGGTGTTCACCATGCAGGGCATGGTATTCTTGCTCAGGTAGCATGACGGGATGCAGAGGCTTTGAACGAAGCCCTGGTGGGAGGAGATGGTGGCTCTGGGGATTTCAAAATCATTGAAGAGAGATAGCTGACGACAGTCGAGATTAAGGGGCACTGCGCGCCATAGAGGGCGCCACCTAATTGAGAGGACTTGGGTGCGGCAGCAATCCTCGGTGGGGAGAAGCGAGATGATCTCCCCAAGGATGGCGTCCGGGAGGTCGCTGATGCGGTCCACCCGAGATTCTACGGGTTCCTGGGATCCGGTGGGGGCGGTGTCGGGGGTTGGGTGCGACATATGCCAATGGATGGCTTATCATGGTGGGAGCGAGTAGAACGTCGCCGGTTCCTGGAAGCGGGATAAGGCGTAGACACGAACGCCAGCGTACTTTACCCAGGTTCGGGGCTCTCCTAGGAGATAACACCCCTAGTCCTGCTCTGCGGGGTCTCCGCATGATCACTAAGGCACAAGTGATACAATGGTGCTCCTTGAGCTGTGTGCTAGAGGCAGAAGGAGGCAAGGCTAGCTCACTTCCTGCTCTAGGGGAGTGGCTAGTTCTAATGGAGCAGGAACCGTTTGCATGGGGTTCCTGGGGGGTTTATATAGGCCTACCCCTGAGGGGTACAATAGTAATTTGTCTGGGTGATGGGCCCGGCTATTAGTGTCTCCAGCCTCCGGCTTCTCCGCCGACCGTTGGGGCCCGCCGCCTGGTAGGACCCGCCAACTGGTTGGTGGCTGCTTACTGTAGTTGTGTCGTTGGTGACGGGGGCTTGGTCATCTTAGTGTGGCTACAGTCCCGCCGCCTGGTGGGAGGCCACTGTAGCCACACCTGGTCTTATCAGCTTAATGGTGTGCTCGCCTTGGGGCAAGGGACGGCCTCCTGCTGGAGGCCGGCTCCTCTCGAATCCTTCTGGTTGAGCTTCCGCCGTCTTCCTTGGGGTCACTGCCCGATAGGGCCCGCCTCTGGTAGGCCCTACCGACAGGCCGTCGTGGGGAACAGGGCTCCGCCTGCCCGGAGCGACGACTGGGGAGATACGGCACAGTGCCCCATCGTGCGGAGATCTCCGTCTGTACGGAGCACTGTAGCCACGCCCGTCTCGAGCGTTGGAGGCGACGTGCTTCGCTGTAGCCATGCTCTGACTTGTACTCTCGGTGGGGGCTCGGCACACCGTAGTCATGAGGCGGTCGCCTGCCCGTTGCCGCCCTCTCAGGAGGGCGGCCGTCAGGAGCCGGTCACTCGGAGCGCCGTAGACTTGGGTCGGCCGCCCTCTGGCAGCCGGCCGCTGAGCCAGCCGGCCCCAGAGGGCGGAGCTTCAGCTTGGGGCCCAGCTTGGCGGAGCTGGCCCAAAGTCCTGATAAATCCAGGGACTCGGGTGAGCCTACCCGTGGCCCATTACTTCGACAGTAGTCCCCGAAGCCGGTGAGGCACCGCGGTAGAGGGGCGGCAAAGCCTCAGCGTCTTCCTCCCTCACCGGGCTCCGGGAAGATGCTGGTCCGCCGTGTGGCCAGCCGACTGCTGAGGACGACTTCTTCCAGGAGGAGCTTGCACGGTTGGTTTTTGAACTTCAAGGCGGGAGATAGGTGGCATGCCTGCTAAGCTTCCCTGGCCGCCACCCACCACGGACGCGCCACGCGGCGCAGGTCAGCCTGGTCAGCCTGCCATGCCATGTTTTAGACCGTACGTGACACTGGGCCGGGCCCGCCACTACCGTGCCTCGGCAACCGGGCGGATCCGTTGCGCCGAAGGAGATGGTTGCCATTCCCACGACCATTTACAGCGTGGTCAATGTGCGCGGGAAACGGGGGTCGTGGGGACGTGGGCGCAGTTAATCCCACGACCCATGCCCCGCCCCCTCGGCTTCATATCCCAAGAACTATAAGTAGGGAGGGGGAGAGGTGCGGCAAAGCTCTCGCGCCCCTCCCGCTCTTCTTCTGCTGCTTGCTCATCCTCCGCCGCCGTTGTTGCTCTGTGCTGCCGCAGCGCCGCCGCCATCGCCCGCCGCCGATGGATTCTCCTCTCCATGCTGCCAGCCGGAAACCATGGCGCGCGAGAGGGGCGGCGACTGTGACGGGTCGACTGTGATCGAAGATCATATTTCCTTCCTCTGTGATACGCGCCGGATGCCCAGCGTGGCCTTCGTCAAGGCGTGGGTACCGCTGGAGACGGAGATCTCGCCGGTGCCGCTGGGAGACGAGTGGGTCGTCTTCCGCTCGCACTTCCTCCATGGCTTCGGCCTTCCGGTGAGCGGCTTCTTCTGCTCCTTCCTCGACTTCTACCATCTTCAACCTCACCACCTCACGCCCAACGCCGTGACTCTACTCTCCGCATTCGTCACGGCGTGCGAGGGCTACCTCGGCGTCCTCCCCACAATCGAGCTGTGGGGAGCGTTCTTTTATGGGAAGCTCGGCACCTCCGCCAGGGAGACGGCGGCCGAGTGCGGGGGCTTTGTTGTCGTGCGGCTTTGTCCTCGTCATCAAGCTGGTGCAGTCGGTGAAGATGTGGCAGCAGTCCTACTTCTACATCGAGAACATGGACCCGGCTGCCGACTTCCTCAACCTGCTGGTTTACGAGGCCGGCCCCCCCACCGGGGCTCGGCCCACCTGGGGGTACAAGCCGAAACCGGTGTCGGCCGACATGGCGGCGGCCATTGGGCGACTCCGGCTGCTCCAGGAGTCGGAGGGCCTCGTGGCCTCCGACCTCCTCATCGCCTTTGTAGAGCGCCGGGTCCTTCCGCTCCAGAGCCGCCCTCATCCGATCTTCCAGATGGGAGGACACTGCGATCCGTGCCGGCTGTGCACGAAAGGGATGCCGCCCGCTGAAGTCGCGCGGATGGTAAACGAGATCTCCAACCTCAAAGTGTCGGAGATGGAGTGGCGATACGGGAAGCGGCTGTACTCTCGCCACAACCTGCCACCCGCTGTAAGTTTCTTCATTTATTCCTTTGAACTGTTTCCTTCAGCTTCATTTCTCTTCAAGACGCAGTTCTTTCTTGGTTGCAGATTTACATGTCCGGGGCAACGGCCGCCCTCCTGGGGCCGGGTGATGCCGTCCAGCCGGACAGGGCGGAGAGCGACTTGGACGACCCCGACTTGGGGGCAGCCGCCCTGGCCGACGACGCGACAGGCGGCGGTGGTAGAGCGGATGGCGGTGGTGGAGCAGGCGGCTCCGAGGAAGGCGGCGGCGTGGGGACTTGGCCCGATGACGACGAAGATGAAGACGAACCGCGCCCTGCTCGGAGCTCCGCCACCACTGGCGCCCGCCCCTCTTCTGGACCGCCTGCCTGTAGTGGCAAGCGCAAGCGGAAGTAGGGCGCGGCCCAGTTCGGCAACGCCCCGAAGAAGCCCAAGAACCCGACCGCGGTGACCAGGCGGAAAGAAGCCGCGACCAAGTTGGCCCAATATCAGAGGCAGCCGAAGGTCCCTGTTATGGTGTTGGCGTAAGTATCCTTCCCTTACTCCTTGTCTTTTTGTCAATTTAGCGTGAGAGCCTTTCAACTTGTCTTCTTGTTTGAGGGCCCCGCTAACCCTCGAGAAGTCGACCGCCGCCTCGGTTCTCAGGTCGACAGTGATCTCCTTGTCTAGCCAGCAGATCGACCCGGCCGCCGTCCTCCGAGAGACGACAGAGCGGAATGCGCGGGAGGCTCACGAGGAAGAGGCCGACCGCCTGGCCAAGGAGCAGGCAGCCTTGTCTGCCGCATCTACCGAGAGGGCGATGGCGCAGGCGGAAGCCCAGGCAGCAGAGAAGGAGCGGCTCGCGGAGGCCGTACGCCACCAAGAGCAGCTGCTCGTGGCGCCCCTGAACACAGCGCCGCCTCCGCCTGAATTCGAGGCGACGGCCGGAGGAGCCGATGGCGACTACCTAATCCGGGAGCGGAAGGGCGGCCACGTAGCCATGCCGGACGTCTTCGTGTTGCCGCCCCCATCCCCGTCGCCTCCGCCAGCCAGCAAGCCGTGAGATGAGCGGCCGGTGGCGCCACCGGTGCCGCCGGTCGAAAATACAGTGGTGGTGGACCTGGTTCCTATGGTCCATCTACCCACGAGCCGTTGTCTGGAGAAGGCGGCCTCGGCAGCGCGGCCGTAGGAGATCGGTGCCGCAAGCTCGTCGGCCCCCAATAATGAGGCGGCCAGCACCGCACCCATGGGTTGGATACACGGGGGCGGGACTGGTGCCCTGAACCAGGCGTCTCTTGACGTCCAGGCCAAGCTCCGGGTAGAGGCAGAGGCCCTCAAGCGCTACAACAAGGCCTACTTGGAGCCGCGCACCACCATCCGTGTAAGTTGTCTTTGGCCTTCTTCTTCGGATGATCCTCTTGCTTCTCTCGTGGGGGCACGCAAGCGCACCCACTGGGTGTAGACCCCAAGTTCCGAGCCGGCTGCTGAGCAGGCGGGTCAGAACTTTATCTTGCGATTGTCGAGTGCTGACTTCATCTGCTGTCTCTTCTGCAGGACTATCACAATCTCCGCGTGACCGCCTACAACTCCAGGGTTCGGGAGTTGGAGACGCAGATGGCCCATCTGGTCGAGAGCCGGCGTAAGTTTCTATCTTCTTTTTTCGCGGGGGCGCACTGGCGCACCCGCGGGCTGTAGTCCCCAAGGTTCAGGCCGACTGTCGAGCAGTCAGGCCGAATCTCCTAAGTTGTCTCTTTCCCTTGTCTACTACTTCTTTTCCGTGGGGGCGCGCTGGCGCACCCGTGGGCTGTAGTCCCCGAGGTTCGGGCCGACTGCTGAGCAGCCGGGCCGAATCTCCTCGGATGTTTATTTCCTTTGTCAACTACTTCTTTTCCACGGGAGCGTGCTGGCACGCCCGCGGGCTGTAGTCTCCGAGGTTCAGGCCGACTGCTGAGCAGTCGGGCCGAATCTCCTCGGTTGTTTCTTTCCTTTGTCTTGTCCGCTTGACTGATGCCTTTTTCTTCTCTTTCTTTCTTCAGAGGCCAATGCCGCCCTACAGCAGCAGCTGGGCGAAGCCAACACCGCTCTGCATGGCAAGGAGGCGGAGTGCAGCAAGCTGGCGGAGGAGCGGGACCGCCTGGTCGCCCAACTTGCTGAGCAAGTGGAAACCCTCAAGGCGGCCCAGCTGAAGGTGAAGACGACGGAGACTGGCCTCCTCGCTGAGTCTGAGATCGAGCGCTCTACCTGGGCCGACAAGGAGGCCCAGATGACGGCCTGCTTCAGCAACATTGAAGACTTGGTCGATGGTAAGCCTCATTCTCTTGGTTTCTTGTTTTGAACTGTCGGCCCTTGCTTATAGCCTTGGCCTTTTTCTTCTTTCGCCCGGATAGACTTCTTCCCGGGCCATTCTGTAGCCGCAATCCAAATGATCAAGGCCCAGCGCGAGGAGCAAAGGGCGGAGGGTGCGCAGATCACCGCTGATGCTCCCCGGACTCTTGGTGAACAGGTCCTCAGCATTCAGGCCCGTCTTCGGCCTGCTCACCGCGTGCTACGGCGCCTCCAGCGCATCAGAGCCCAGGAGGTCTCCGCCCTCTGGCCAGGCTTGCCGGCTCTGCGCACCCCAAGTCGGACTGCCGACTGGCTAGAGGTGGCGGCCGGCTGCCTAGAGGCCTATAAAGGCTCAGCAGCCCGGGCAGGGGCGCGCCGGGCCTTGGAATTCGTCAAGGCGTGGTACCCTGGGCTAGATCTAGCCCAGTTGGCCACATTCCAGCTGGAGGTGCAGGAGGAGCTGGCGGCGGTAGAAGCTGAGCTCGTCAGCAGGGCGGCGGCGATCGTCGACTTCACCGACACCAGTGTCTTTGTCCCGGAGGTGGTCGAGGAAGGTGGTGAAGGTCCACAAGAGTGGCTCGGGCTAAACCCGGAGGACAGCGAAGATTCAGCTAAGGTCATCGACTCCAGCGACGAAGGGGAAGATGGGGAGGAAGAAGAGGAGGAGGAGGAGGAGGAAGACGAGGAGAGCGACATCGACCTGCCGGAGGTCGGGGCGGACAGTCAGTCCCAGCCTGACCGGGCCTCCAGCAACGAGCCAAGCACCGATGTGCTGCCCGCTACTAGAGGCGTCCAGGTGGGGGCCGCCCAGCCGCCCGTTCCTCCGACGGACGCCATCGACTCCGTCCTCCAGCACTCCAACGCCCTGCCTGCTGCTGGTGATTCCTCCGTTCGGATGGAGCCGCCTGCCGCGCCAGGTGGTGCAGATGACTCCAGCTCCTAGCCAGAGTCCTTGGCCACGCCATCCGGCACCGTCCAGCCGAATACTTCTGCTACGCCAGCCGGCATTGCCCAGCCGGAGTCTTCTGCTGCGCCAACCAGCACCGCCCAGCCAGAGTCTTCTGCTGCACCAACCGGCACCGCCTAGCCGGAGTCTTCTGCTGCTCCTTAGGGTTTTATCTGCTTTCTGCTTGCTGCTCTGAACATTTTGTTAAATTCGCGCAACTCCACCCACTCTGTTTGAATGCTCCTTAGGGTATATCAAAACTCTGTTTGAATGCTGGCCAGAGGCCTTTATCCATGTAAATATTTATCATTGCTTATGCTTGTTGTGCCGACCTCCAGCCTTCTTTCCCTTTTTCTGCTTGGTTTTTTCCTTTGCCGCCAACCCTTGGCTATGCCCTTACCAGCCGGGCAGCCGCTCTGCGGACTGTGGCTGGTTTGAGCACTTTTAGCCATTTGTGAAGGGGGCTAGGACTTATCCATTCAAAGTTTCTGGTAATAAAAGCAGAGGCCGGCCGTCCGACTGCCAAGCAGCCAGACGGCTAGGTGCGATGCCTCCCTCTACTATATGCGCTTCCTTCCTTAGTCATTCTTTCGTCTGGGGCACTGCCTTGCAACCTTTGCCCGCCATGCAGTCGCTCTGTGAGCTGTGGCTTCTGACAAAGGAAATTTTTGGTGCCGGCACACTACTTGTCCGGCTGCAGGAGACGGCATATTGTAGAAGACGGCAAGGCTCCGGGCCGACTGGTCGAACCCAGTTCCAGGCGGAAGAAATGAAACTATACATTCTCGTAGGCATGATACTTATCATACCGATAAAAGAGGGCAGTCCCCGAGCTCTTCTCGGGGGACCCGAAGTCTTTATACATCATACAAAAGGTAGCGTGATACATACTGTTTTCAACTGTAAAACCTTCAGAGGAGGTTTGTGTTCCATGGCCTCTCCGTCTCTTTGCCTGAATCGTCTCTCTTGCGTGCTCTGGGCTTCTGGGCATCGATCAGATAGTAGGCATCGTTGCCCAACACCTTACTGATGATGAAAGGGCCTTCCCAAGGTGCCGAGAGCTTGTGCTGTCTGGCTGTTCGCTGGATCAGCCGGAGCACAAGGTCTCCCTCCAGGAAGGATCTTGGCTTCACCTTGCGGTTGTAGTATCGGCGCAGACTCTGCTGGTAGATGGCCGACCGGCTGAGTGCCAACAGCCGGCCTTCCTCCAGCAAGTCGACACTGTCTTCTCGTGCCTCCTTGGCGTCCGCCTCGGTGTACATGGCGACTCTTGGGTAGTCGAACTCAATATCTGTCGGGATGACGGCTTCGGCACCATAGACGAGGAAGAAGGGCGTGAAGCCCGTTGACTTGTTCGGAGTTGTGCGCAGGCTCCAGAGGACGGCCGACAGCTTGTCGAGCCAGCAGCCGGCCGAACGCTCTAGAGGCTCGACCAGTCGGGGCTTGAGGCCTGACAAAATTAGGCTGTTTGCACGCTCCACTTGGCCATTTGACTGTGGGTGGGTAACGCACGCTAAGTCCAGGCGGATGCCCTGTGTCCTTTGGCGAAGTTGGTGCCGTTGTTGGTGATGATGCTGTGTGGGATGCCGTATCGCGTGGTTATGTCGGTGATGAAGGTCACGGTAGTCGGCCCATTCAGCTTCTTGATTGATTTTTCCTCTATCCACTTGGTGAACTTGTCCAGAGCAACAAGCAAGTGAGTTATGCCACCGCGGGCCGTCTTGAATGGTCCTACCATATCCAGTCCCCAAACAGCAAAGGGCCAGGCTATGGGAATGGTCTTGAGTGCAGAAGCCGGCGGGTGTGGCTTGGAGCGGAACCTCTGACACCCTTGACACTTCTGAACTAGCTCTTTGGCCTCTTCCAGGGCAGTCGGCCAGAAGAACCCATGGCGGAAAGCCTTGGCCACAAGTGATCTTGAGGCCGCGTGGTGGCCGCATTCGCCCTGGTGGATGTCCTTGAGTATTGCTTGGCCTTGGTCCGACTCCACGCAACGCTGATAAACCCCCTTACGCTTCGTCGCACCAGCTCTCTGTTGACTATGGTGTAGGCTGATGCTCGCCTCTGCACTTGTCGGGCAAAGATTTCATCGATTGGCAGCTCTTTATTCACCAAGAACTTGAGAATTGGTTGAGCCCATGAGGGCGTTGCAATTTCTTCGGCTGCGACTACTGCAACTTGTATGATGGTGGTTGGGCCGGGAAATAGCGGGTTGGCAGCTGCTTCCGCCTGCTGTGTTGAAGAAGTCCCCGGGTTGACTGCTAAAGTCCCCAGGCCGGGTGTGGCTGTAGCAGTCCCCGGGCAGCCTGTCGGAATCCCCGTGCCAGCCTCTGGGATCGTCAAGTCGGATCCG
>NW_021274526.1:27737-28257 GCF_002162155.2 Triticum dicoccoides | reverse complement strand
AGGTAGCAGAAGGCTCCAAACGGCTTGATGAAGGCGGTCTTCAGCCTATCGGCCGGGTTCAGCTTTATCTGGTGATACCCGGAGTATGCATCCAAAAAACTCAACATCTCGCATCCGGCTGTGGAGTCTATCACTTGATCAATCCTTGGCAGAGCAAAGGGATCTTTGGGGCAGGCTTTGTTGAGGCTGGTGTAGTCAATGCACATGCGCCACTGCTTGTTTTTCTTCAACACTAGGATTGGGTTGGCCAGCCATTCTGGAAAGAACACTTCCATGATGAATCCGACTGCTAGAAGCCGGGTTATCTCTTCTCCGACAACTCTTCTCTTCTCTTCCGACTGGTGGCATAGCGGCTGCATGACCGTCTTCACGTCAGGTCGGACATGTAGTTTGTGCTCGGCGAAATCCATCGGAACACCCGGCATGTCTTTGGGAGACCATGCAAAGATGTCACGATTCTCACGGAGGAAATCGACGAGCTCGCTTTCCTATTTGCTGTCAAGGCCGGTGCCTACGACAG
>NW_021274526.1:26688-27253 GCF_002162155.2 Triticum dicoccoides | reverse complement strand
TGCTTCTGCTTGATTTCCAACTTCTCCATTGTGTCACGGTACAGGATATTGATGCTGCTACCACCATCTATCAGGATTCTGGAGAAACGGGCGGCCCGCCTCTCCGTTGCAAGGGTGGCTTCTAGGACCAGGGCATACGTACCAGGGGAAGGCATCACTTTCGGGTGGTCGGCCCTGCTCCAACTGATAGGCTTCTCGGACCAATGCATGAACTCTGGAGTGTTGGACGCCACTGCTTGCACTTCTTGTTGTTGTTGTCGTCTGCTGCGCCTGTCGTCGGCCACGCTGGTGAACACGACATAGGCTCCGAGTTCCTCTGGGTACTCGTCTTGTATGGCACCGACTGGTCGGGCCGCCGGCTGCTGGGGCTGAGGAGGCGGCGGTCCGGCAGGCGGAGGAGGCAGGAGTCCATCTCCCTTGGCGATTCTGGTGAGCTAGTGACACTTCTGAGTGGTGTGGTTGGATGGCTTCGCACCACTATCGAACTTGTAGGGTGCATCTAAGGTTTTCTCGTAAGAGAAAGCAGGCAACCAATTGGACTTGCCGCCCTTCTGCCGCTTGGGGG
>NW_021274526.1:19680-21529 GCF_002162155.2 Triticum dicoccoides | reverse complement strand
CTACTTTTGTGTGCCCGTGAATCATATAAGCAACTAGGTATCTTGTTACAGTGGTTCATGCAGTTAATTGAGGCCACAATGTAATAAATTCCAAACGTTCAACGCTAGTCCAGCGCTCATGTGGAACACTCACATTAAACTCGTCTTCATAAAAATCTTGAAAAGCATAAGTTAAGCAGTTTTATACATCTCAATGATTCATAGAGCATAACAAACATATACTAGTTCACAGCAAAAGACAAAGTTGTGAGAAAGTTTACAAGTCAGGAAAAAAACAAGCAAGGCTTCTCTGAACAAAGGGCCTCCCAGCAGGCTTAAATTTCCTGGAGTTCACTCTGGTTTTTTCTTGTTGCCACCATCCAGGGTTAGGTTCTCTCATTCCAGAATAACCAATTATAATTGTGGTCTCAGCTGGAATGCTAAACTGAACCATGCAGTGTACTGACCAGGTGAAATTCTTGTGCATTCCACTAAATTTAAGCACCGCTATTTGCAGAAATAAGCAGACCACAATGCCTCTTGTCCGCGCACCTGTCCAAAAAACCGTCGTGCAACCATGCCAGCTAGTCCTCGGTCCATGGATGAACTGGTAGAGAGTGCATTCCGGACTAGGATGCAGTTGTTTTCGCTCGTCCCTGCACTGCAATCAGGAAGTAAAATGTACGAATCAGCTTCGTTTAGATTGCGTTGGTCATTCTACCTTAGTTACTACCAATGTAGGGATACCTTGAAGATGGGAGGTTAGACGACGGCAACGAGGGATAGCCATCTCATTTTGCGCAGTTGTACTAAAACTGAGGTGTGTGCTTTTGATTGCACGGATAGAAGCGATACGGAGACAGACATCCCGAAACGATATGGAGACAGACATCCCTGTTTGCGCAAATACGAAATACGGTTATTTAAACAGTGACAGATATTACTACTTTCCCCCGTTTCCTCTTAGAACCAAGTCCAACGTTCATTACCACCTTCCCACTTTCTTCCCTGTTTGAACCAACGCTTTGAGTTGACTGTATGAACTAGCTTTACTTCTAATAATAGTAGAAGTCTAGGTGGCTTTGGAACAGCGGACGGAAGTAGAAAAGGATCCACGCAAAGGGGGAGGAGCTGGGGCAGTAGAGCAAGGCAAGTTTCGAAGGAATTTATACCTGAGGGTCGTCGGCATGTGGCAAAGACGGCGTCGGGAGGCTGCATCTTGGCCACAATACCGCAAGGAGGAAGAAGGGGTCGGAGGCCCTCCCGAGCCGACGCTCTCTCGGAGAGAACGACACGGCCGCCGATCGGGACGCGCGGGCAGCCATTGGTCTCCTCCCTCGCCGCCGACGACGGCGTGAATGATGCACCTACACCCCCTGCCCCGGTCGAGGTTGTCCGGCCGGATTTGTGACCAGCCGTGAGCTGAGAGAGAGAGCGTGGCCACCTATGTCTTGCTTAGATCTGGAGAGCATGAGAGAGTGAACGAGAGGAACCCTAGTAAAGCAAGCACTAAGGCTCCTGCTTTTATATATAGTGGAGTGATTTTGTTGTACCGGCTTCAAAAAAATGCGCTCCTACGTGTACCCGCGAGTGGGTGTGAGAGAACTAGTGCGTGCGTGCACCGCTTCTATTCATGAGAGTACAATATATACTATGCCCAAAGAACGTTCGCCGCAAGAGTAATAATATAAATGTGTGACGTGTGAGCTAAAATAAAATGTGCGCGCCGTCTTTTGTTTTTTAGAAGTTCTGAGGGTAGGGTGTGAAGAGCACATATGTGCGTGACGTCTAACTGCAGATAGACGATGGGTGCCACGTGCGAGCCTGCGAGAGGACTCGGGAGAGTTGTGACCCGTCAGGGTGCGTGTGC
>NW_021274526.1:17854-18983 GCF_002162155.2 Triticum dicoccoides | reverse complement strand
GGTGAGCCTACCCGTGGCCCATTACTCCGACAGGCGGGGTCGCCGCTTCTCCCCGTGCTGCCGGGTGTGGGATCTACAATAGGCGTCGCCGCTGGCGGGAGCCTCATCTTCTTGGCGCTGGGGTCAGCCGACTCCATTTTCCTCGAGGGCGTCACGTCGCGCTCACGGATTTGAGCAGAGTAACGAATGATGAGCCTAGTTGTAGTGCGAGCGAAGAATAAGGGGAGCTGGGGGTTTTCTGTAGGTGTCAGGAAGAAGGGGATCTGGGGTTTTCTGTAGGAGTGAGGTGAGGAATTTGGGGGTACGAGTGGAGTGAGCTGACGTGAGGTGGGTGGGAGCGAGGAGGAAGAAGAGCACCCAGGATTTTTTGGGGGGAGGGAGGCGGTGTGCTGGATGTGGGTAGCGCCTAGAGAAACAATTACTACTAGTACAGTGGAGACACTCTACAGCTACCCAGAAAAACAGTTACTACTAGTAAAGTGGAGACACTCTACCGCTTCTGGCTGCTCCTAGGTCATTGAAATGTCTCCCTCTACTGAATGTTGTTATACTTTTGTTCACCGACATGCGGGCCTTGCAGCGCGCAGGCCCAAATGCCATCCACCAAATTAGAAGGCAGTATGCAGGCGGAGAGTCACTCGATCGTAGCGCGGCAGTAACGAGCCATCGTATCACAAAACCCCACCTCCCCGCAGTCTAAGTTTGACGGATGAAGCAACCATCATTTCACTCTTCGCTGAATCCCCTTCTCCCTCACCGTCTTCAAGAAAGGCAACACTCGCATCTGCCACTGTTCTTCTCTCCCAATGAAGGGAAGGTAAGCAGATCCGTGATGCTGGTATATTTTTGTTCAGAAAAAAAAAATAACTTTTGCAAAGCAGTAAGCTATCCTCACTCTCTTTTTTGTTTCATTGTCATTGCGATTGTGTTTTCCTTTCAGTGGTCTCCTAGTATTCGTCAGTTTCATGATGGACCAAGGAGAACCAGGCAAAGATCTGCCGATATTGGAGCAGACGCGGGAGGCTGATCCGCACGAGACAGAGAGCTCCAAGAAGATGGAGGCAACCACCGAGGTGACCCCAGATACGCTCACAGCCACTACTGAGATGGTCAATGCCCCGTTTGAGGT
>NW_021274526.1:16791-17576 GCF_002162155.2 Triticum dicoccoides | reverse complement strand
TGAGCTGCCCAAGGTGATTTCCTTCTTTGCCGATCTCGATTGTGGTTTTTCATCTAAGTATGTGGTGATTTTTTTAGAAAAGGAAGTATGTGGTGATTAATAATGCAAAATTTTATTAGCTTCGATGCCATGCTATACATAGTGGTTTAAATAACTTGTGTTTCTTATACTAAAAAGTAATTCGGAATTTGTTTCTGTTTCAATTAGAGCCCTGATGCAGACAAGGATTGTGTGGTTGTGCATGTCACTCGCTATGAGGCGGACGACCTGAATATACGCACTGGGAAAACAGAGTTCTTAGGCTATTGGATCCTGGAAGCCATTTGCGATTATACCACTGAAGAGGTGTATTCCAGCCTCACTGTTGTCAGGCGTGTTGTCCAGGGTGTACTGAAGCACAAGAAGTTCAAAGCTACTCCTTAGTTTGTGATGCATACTGTTCTTGTCAAGCTTACGCAGGAAGATGACGTGGCATGCCTCCACAAACAATTTTATAAGTGGCAAGGCCACAAGGTTGTCTTCATGAAGGTTCACAGGATTGAGCTGCTGCGGGACGTCATCGATGATGTTCATGGCAAGGTCCATCTTGTGTCTAGCCCAAATTAGATCGAGGCATGAAATAGTTGCCCCAGCTAGTGTTTAATAGTAGTTTGGATTGTGTCTAATTATCCGAACCTTGCCTCTTATCGACCCCTCTGGGCTAGTACTCTGTCTGAATCCGTCTATGGGAACTGCTCCTACTTTTGTGTGCCCGTGAATCATATAAGCAACTAGGTATCTTGTTA
>NW_021274526.1:13625-14318 GCF_002162155.2 Triticum dicoccoides | reverse complement strand
AAAAGTTCCTATGATATGAACCAAATTACATCTCTTTACTAATCCCTCCTCATAGGACTTGAGATACATGTCATCTCTAGATTCAATAGAAAAGTTCCTATGATGTGAACCAAATGACATCTCTTTTCCAATCTCTACTCATAGGAATTGAGATCCTCCATGTCATCTCTTTCCCTACAACTTCCATGTATACATCTTCTATTCCTAAATAGATAGTACAACCCACTAGTAGCTTTTTTCCAAAACATGCAACTATGGCACAAGAACTATATAGTGTGCCAATAACTTTGAAAGATGGTCGCTGGATGAAGCTAACCCGACAGTGCAGAGATGGGCAAATCCGAGCACTACTGGTCGTTGGATATCATCAACATTCTACCAGATCTGCCACATGTACAATTTAGAAGACTCCATGGTTGAACTTAAGCATAATGCACAAACCTCAAAACACAAGCACTTCTCCTTTGTTCTAGAATCTTCTGTATCATAATTGATTATTTTTTTCTAAATGAATTACCATCATTTGTTTTTTACTTTATGACTTACAATGCACAACCCCATGAATCTTAACATTTTTATAAAACTAATTGATTTGAGTGAGATGAACTATAAGAACTAAACGAATATCTACATCATGCATATATGACTCAAAGCTTTACATGCTATAGTGTGTATTTATTCATAATTTGGTTT
>NW_021274526.1:4768-11872 GCF_002162155.2 Triticum dicoccoides | reverse complement strand
CCATTATCATTTTAACAGCGGCGCTACGACCGGCGTGAGTCTCCCAATTCCTGACCACCTCCATACAGGTGCCTCTCCCAATGCTCCACCATGTAGTAGTAGAGGTTGGCTCTTGCATGATAGCCCACTTCTCCACTTTTTCCTTGCCTCTCTTTCCTCCACATATGCAAAAATGCCATGTAAAGCGCACTATTGTACTTGCTCCTACAGGTGCTTAAGCTTGCCACATAGGCATAAAGTCTGATGTGGCAAGTTAATCAAGAAGAGAGAGACTAGTTTGGTGACCCAAGGAAGAAACGGTGCTAAGCATGTGTACCTAGGTGAAAAGACAATTTTGAGTCTATAGCTAATTAAATGAAGCAAACTTAGCAACACCATTTCATTCGAAGAGGTCACTCCTTGGCAAATGCAATAAATACTAGTACTCCTTGTGTCCCATTATATAAGAACGTTTTTGACACTACACTAGTGTCAAAAATGTTCTTATATTATGGGACGGAGGGAGTACGAAGAAATAGATAGAGAGGAGTAAAAAAAATACACTTATAGCCAACCTTATAGCCAACCTTGTTGTAGTATGAGTGACTAAGTGATGTCTATGTATGACATGCCAACATCAGATAGCCTACCGCACCGTGTTAAATCTCCAAGGGCGCGACCGCGCGAGCGACGCGATAGTCATGGTAGGCACGACCATGATACGGGCTGCTGGCAGCCCTTGGATTTGAGATCAAACGGTCGCATGCTAAGTTGTTGAAAATTTGCATAATAACCCTCCAGGATAGGATATTCACCCATAGGTCTAGAATCACGCCATGCAACCGTTCGATCTCAGATCCAAGGGCTCTCAGAAGCCCGTATCATGGGAGAATGGAAAGCCACTACCCTGCCGTTCGCACGCTGGCAGTTCGCTCCTACTCGTCCCCGCACGTCCTTTAATACTACAGCGGTTCGCTCCTAGTCGTCTCGTCCATTCACATTACGGCAGTTCCACTAATCCTAACCCTCCTCCCAAATCCATGGCGTCCCAAATCTCCCCGATCGGCGGTGAGCACAAGGTTAGAACCATCACCGGCGATGAGTTCGACGTCATCTACACGACGGTGAAAGGATGCCTTTCTCGCTTCAGACGCATGTTCGAAAACTCACATGATGAGTGGGTCGCTGGGCTAGATGTTAAGTACACCACAGTCGTGGGACGAGAGAAGGATCTAAAGGACGAAGAGAGGAAGAAGCCCTCCATGATCCAGGTTTGCGTGCATAACGTTTGCTTGGTCTACCACATATGCCATGCCGATGTTGAGTGCCAGGATTTTAAGAACTTCCTCAAGGACAAAACAGTGAAATTCGTTACTGTAGACCTTAAGAACGACGAAGAAGTCCTGGGTCGGATAGGCCTCGTTGTAGGCAACCCCTTCGACCTCCAGAAGAATCGGCTGGTGCCCTCTTGCCAGCCTTCAATGCTGACCCTGGCAGGAGCCATGGTTCATCCTTCGTATCGTAAACTGGAGAAAGCTCATTACACGTTTCATCGTCATGCATGGCAGCGGAATGTACTAGATATAGACCACATCCACTATGATGCAATGGATGGCTACCTTTGTTTCAATATCTACAAGGGTTGGATGAAGAGCAACAGCCAAGTGTGCGGTTCAAGCAAAGAAGTATCGGCCAAGAGGAAGAGGGACAAGGACGAAGTCGAGGACGTGGACGAGGACTCCGAGTAAGGTGGCAGTGTCGTTGCTCATGGTGGTTCTAAACTTCTAATGCAGTGTCTACCGGATTAGTTGCATAGTTTAATTTGAGGTGTGCTTAGTTTAATTTGAGGGGTGTGTTGTGCTGAGCCCCCAACAGAACTATGTTATGTTTTTTCTCGTTACTTTAACTCTTCAGTATGTACATACTACTAGTATTTCTTTAATAATTTAGCACCCCAATTAAGCACGTACTAGCTTTTTTAATAGTACTATATGCATAATTTGGCGACGAGCGCTCTCTATATGTACCACCTTTTTTTAATTTCAATTTTTGCTCCATGGCGCAATCCATCGATAGTACTACTGTACAAAAGTATACATTTTTTAAAAGGCTAGAGTATTGTTCATCACATATATAGCAGGTTAAATTCTCAACCTAGAACGACATGCATGCCATGTAGTGAACTGATACGGAGGAAGTATAGTAAAAATGAGGTAATTTTGCCGAGCAATCGGCGGGGAGCATGGACTATCATACGGTCCCACGTGTCATGATGTACCAAGGCGATGCGCGTGTCCCTCTTGAGGCAGAAGCAATACTAGTATGTGGTTTGAGATGATGGCGAACCGAAGTGTGAAATAATGGTTGCTTCGTCCGTCTGGGAAGGTGCGGCATTGTGATTTGACGTCTCATTGCTCATTACTACTACTAGGCCGGTACGAGTGGGGTGCGTCCCCCTGCTGTTCTGCACTGTTATTTGGTGCTTGACACATTGACCCGATTGCTATATGTCCCACATGTCGGTGACAGGAAGTACAGAATTCATGAAAGGGAGCATCGATGGAGGAGTATACTACAGAATTCATGAAAGGGAGCGACTTAGTTTTGGAAAAATCTGTTTTTACGGAGTACGTACCCACTAGGGTTTATAGGGCTCATCTAAAAAACATTCGTTTTTCTGTTTGATAAGTCTCAATTCTACTATACCTAGTAGTAGTACCATTACATGTTGGATTTCAAGGTGCGTTAGATCACCCGACGCAAGCAGTGTCAAGAGGAAACTAACCAATGCATGTACAAGTTCATGGAAATTTAGTGGTCATTCATGCGTTCGTTCTAATTAATGCCTCGGTAAACATAACTTCTTGAGAAAAACGAGCATACTAATTACTTGTGCAAACTACGAAATTAATTCGACCACTCACCGTCTACCTTGGTTGGAGAGATTTTGAAATTGAGCCATAAACTGGAAAGGAGGGAGTAGTAACTTTTGTCTTGATTACTATTTGTGGCCTTGTATAGATGCAAAATATATTTTTTTATAGTGGCCTTGTATAAGTAAATAGAGGGAGTACTAACCAAAGTACGTAGTAGGGACGAGGAGTAAACCGAGGGAGTAGTAAAATTTTCTCCTCGTGCTGCGAGCCACCGCGTACGTGGGCGAGGGAGCGGGGTAAAGGCGTACAGTAGTAGTAAGCTTCACCACATCCTGCGAGCCACCGCGCCCGTGGGCGGGGGAGACAGCGTACTAAGCAAGTTCTCCTTGTTCTGCGAGTTGACGGGACACATCAAAAGTACTCCATTGTATTGAGCCTTGCCACTAAGGTAGGCCCCACATGGTTTGCCTCTTTTTTTAGTTCAACATAATGCGTCAAGTCGCAATTTGTTTGTTCACCCATGGTAGACGATCCTCCCTCCACCAAGTGGACAACCAGTACATGTGCCAAATTACCACGTGGGCTGCCTTTTTCGTACGGAAATGAGCTCCACCGTGTACCCGCGCGGGTGTGGTTGGGAAAGAGACGGGAGTACGTGTGCCATGTGTGCACCTCTTCTCTTCGTGCACGTCCCCCACCTACGTGGGTGTGTGTGAGAGAGATACAAACCTAGACATAATGCATCGTCCATCCACATGCCTCCGCCCAGTCCGACCACCAGTCACCACAACAGCACCACGCCCCACTCCTCCTCACCTTACCTCTCATATTTCTCCCTCCATTTTTATATACAAGTGTCCACTATCAAAATTACAATTTGCAGATATACAAGGCCACTAACACTAATCGATGCAATATTAATGGTGTTTGCCTCGTGGTACTAGCAAAGGAGGACATTAATTATCCCTTGCATGCATGCGGGAGTTTGTAAAAAAATGTATCTTGATGTTCCGTGCAATGCACGGGCATCTTGCTAGTCCATAAAAAAAACACATGGCAAAATTCCACGGCGAATGAGGGATTTGAATCTGTTGGGAGGGGCTGTTTGGATCTTTGCCCGGGGTAGCCAAAATATTGGCGACCCTTTTGTCCACCGGTTCCTTTGCCACCGATGAACGAGGAATGGCTCGGGTGTCATGCATCCACCAGCGCGCACGTTGGAGACGAGCTCGCACGAGCTATGTTTTTTTGTCCCACAGCGCCGCCCGAGCCCCCCGCGGACTGACCGGCGACCCTCAAATTACGCCATCCAACCGTAGCCGCACACATTATGACAGCAACTCAACCAACCGGACAAAATTCACGCAAACACGTAGACAAAATGATATTTCATATAAACAATGACAGAAATCATATAAAATATCGGATTTTCACACAAACACGACGGATTTCATTACATTCAAATGAACTACGCGGTGCTAGTTCTGGACAGCACAGGTATATAATACCTGGCCTAAATTGTCGCCCGTCGATCGATTTGTGTTCCTCATGTTCGGCAGCACGATCACCGGACTGCCGGGAGCCCCGGAGGTATATGCTTCAGCGCAAAGGACGGCTCGCTTCCCCACTGCCCAACTGATATCATTGGCTGGTGCCGAAGAAGATGGTGGCCGGCACCGGTTCGAGTTCATCACCAGCCACTACCTCGCCATGGCCGACACCGGC
This sequence comes from Triticum dicoccoides, assembly GCF_002162155.2. Lineage (NCBI taxonomy): Eukaryota > Viridiplantae > Streptophyta > Magnoliopsida > Poales > Poaceae > Triticum > Triticum dicoccoides. The sequence continues at coordinate 7,292 of NW_021274526.1, read as the reverse complement.
TCGAGTTCATCCTAACATTGACCTCTTCCGTGGAGCCCATGCGGGGTCGACGAAGGTCCTCGCAACAAAAGGATCTGGCAAGACACCTGCTGTGTACGCCGGCGTCGCCTCTGCGGTGGCCTTCATGGGACCCAAGCGGCGGCGGCCTCCCGTGTTCTACTTCTCCTCGATGATGGCGGCGGACGCTGAGGCGCTGGCCACCGACTCGTAGCTCTCCGCGCACCTGGCTTTTGTTGCTTCTTGCATGGCACGGCCGCCGGCATGGGAGTCTCGGCCACAGAAATGGGAGACGCGGTACATGGCGGCGGCTTGGATGGCAGCAACGACGTCCGTGCGCCGCTCCTCGTCGAGGTGGCCTGGAGCGGCGAGTTGCTGAACCGCGCGCCGGCTTGGGGCGGCAACTGGCTCCGTCGGGCAAGGGGAGGGAGGTGGATCAGCGAGCTGCATAGCTCGTATCCGGCGGGCTACCCAGCCAGCTTGGATGCGGAATAACTACTCTTCGTAAGCCATTGTAAGAGTGGACAAAATGGTGGAGGAGATAGGGACAGCGGAGTTGTGTGATTCTTGGCCGGTGTTTGGCCTCGTTTAAATAGGAGATTAAATAGACGGCGGACGGGAGGAGCTCGGTCGGCGTTGCGTTTAAGGCTACTCATAGTGGGTAGTAACATATACTAGTATCATGCATATGATACTAGTATATGATACTACCTTAGTGCATAGTATCATAAAGTAGTATCATAGATTACCATATTTATCGCCATGCATGACACAAAGTAGTATAGCATTTAACATGATACGGTATCTACCTATGTTACTATAACCCTCTCTCTCTTATTTAATTGTGTGCCACATAAGCATGTTTGCTAGTCCCAAGTGCATGTTACTGGTTATGTTACCCCCACTATGGCTAGCCTAACGCCGGCCCGGTCATGAACGGACGTGTGTCCAGAGTGGGTTTCTCGGCTTCCACACGGGTGGGTTTCATGGAGGCGTTTTAATGCGGCACGGAGGCATGTTCAGCCGGGCGTGCCGCGAGTGGCGCCCTCGACTCTGACCTAGGACACCGCGCCGTTCGTCCACTGGCGTGTGGGCTCTTTGGGTGCATGGCCTGCATGTCAGTGACCCAACGCAGGCAGCGCACAGCAGAGGAACCTTTGGTGGGCCAGGGAGGTCAGAAGCGGGCATTTCATAAACCGATGATTGTTCATTGACTGTGACGTCATCTTTTTCATGTCGTTAAGCCTACTATGTTGATAGCCCGTTTGATACGTTGTGATTCATAAAGACCGATGCAAACATCAATGTTCTGCTTATCATAGATAAGATTGATTAATACCCGTAACAATCCATGTCCTTAACAAAGGGTGCATGCACGTATAGGTTGAGCATGTGTCTTGCGTCGTGTGCTGTGTTCATGCAGGCGTGCGAGTGTTGCGTGCGTGCAAGGGTGCGTTTCAGTGTTGCATGCATGGGTGCGTACGTGCGTGTGTTCGTGAGTGCATGTGTACATGTCAGTGTTGCACGCCAGCATGTGTGCGTGTGTACGTTATGTGTACATGTCAGTGTTGCATGCCTAAATGCATGCGTGTCTTGCGTGCGTGCATGTGTACGTGCGGGGTGAGGCTACACGTCAGTTGACTGACTTTTTCATCTACATGATCTTGAGATTTTACGAAGTCACCATTGGTGCCTCGTAGTTGAGTGGAATGTCTCCTCCCACTGAACGTACATCGCCGAGAAATACTGAAATTAACATAAGATAAATGCGAGCAACGGGACTTTAACCTTGGTGGGCTCGAGAAACCACTGTCCTCTAACCATCCAACCACATGTTGGTTAGCACGAAAAAATGTATGTGGTGACTGTGATGAGCTTATTCTGAAGTCCAGTGACCATATCGTGCTTTCGCTTCAAATACAATGACCGTAAGTGTCGTCAACAAAATACGGAGCATGCATCAAATGCAAAGTCCGTCAGTGTCATCAACAAAATATGGAGATGTATCGTGAGCTAGATACCATTGTACTATTGTATATGCTTATTTTCTTAGTGGCCGATTGCGTGTGTAGTGTGGTGGGCACATCCTTTCTAGTTGTGGTGGGTCAACATGAAGACTCATGGGTCTGTTCCATCCTGCGCCACATATAGGTTGGACCGAGACGTGTTATACGGAGACCCATGTGGAGGACTCGGCGTACAACACAAAGCTACCAGAGTCGCAGAGGACTCTATCCCCACTGGTGATAAGCCGACTATATATGATTTGTAACCCTAGGCCCTTAGTATGTTATACAAGCTTGGGGGCTAGTTCGTCGATAGTATACACACACGCACAATGCCTGGTATTCACGTGTACTTTGTACACACCCCTATCACTAATATACAGTACCAGGAGTAGGCTCTTTCTTCAACTGCAAGGGTCTGATCCGAACTAGGGTAAAACTTTGCCTCGTATTACCATCCAGCCTAACAGCGAATGATATCCTACCGAATGATATGATGAAATCATATCTGCCAACTACTA
>NW_021274526.1:0-4625 GCF_002162155.2 Triticum dicoccoides | reverse complement strand
GGGGGGGGGGCAATGTGTGCGAGAGAGGCCTAAAGATAATGTGCGTGCGGGAGACACGTAGGCACATATATGTGCGTATAAAGGGCTAGTAGAGACCGTGCATGTGTATATATGCATGTGAGAGAAATAGTGTTTTCCAACTGAGATTAGTGAAAAGAGTGATACATAGTAGTCAGAAAGAGAGAGAGAAACAAAGAGAGCATGTGCGTGAGACACCCCAACACCCTGAGAGAGATTGTGAGCATGTGTGAAAGATAAATGACGATGCATATAAAGTGTGTGCACTTATGCGTTAGATAGAGAGATATATAACGTGTTTGTGAGAACGGGACGAGGCATAGTGCATCTACATCTAAAAGGCGGTTCTACGCATTAAATTAAAATATAAATGGCATTATTATTTTTGGATGAGATCATGAATTTTGCAAAATTGCGTATGGACGAAAATCGGTCTATCAGACACCCATACTCTATTGAATTCTAGCATGTGCATGTGTTTATTTCATATTATCGATCCATAGAGTGAGAGCGGTTTGAAATACAGGCAATGGATGCGTTTGCAATTCATATATAAACATTAATTAGTGCACTCCATGTTGTTAGTGTGAAGCACTTTATACATTTGACACTTTCATGGATACATTCCAAATTGCTAGCTATGAAATAAAATACATGGCGAATTCAACATAAAGGGGGTTTAGAAGATTCGAATTCATAGGAAGTGCATTCATCTATTTGAACCCGAGATAATGGCATTTGTAAATCAGATGTAAAAGGGGGCATCAATCTTTGTTGTGAGTTTGAACATGCTATATATATTCATACGCATACCTAACTCTTTTTTTGCAACCAAGGAGATTATACCTGGAACCATGCATGAACCGAGGTAAGTTGCATATTTTTTAATATATACTCATGTACAATGTATATTAAAATGTACCCCCTCCATTCCAAAAAAATTGTTGCTTTATGATTTCCAAGAGTAAAGATTTGTGAAGTTTGACAAATCCTGAAAGTTCAATTCAAGAGAACCGAAAACGTTAATGCTTCTGCTCCCAAATATTGAACGAAGCGCCAAATAGGCCTCTGGTCACCCGAAACTGTGCGAGACTAATGTTTTGGTGGTAGGAAATTACTGTCCTGACTCTGGCCCATGTAGCCTATCGGCTCGATGTCCAAAGGTTTAAACCGGGGTAGCCTTGTAACTTCACCAAGACGGCAGTCTCAACCGCCTCCGAGAAGCATTCATATGTCGTGGGCGCCTAAACACCCATGCGCTCAGCTGAAATCTATCCCGCCCACATTTGGGACACCTGACATGACTGTCCTACCTCCAACCCGCAATATGTCCGAAATTTTAAATGGGGGCAAAGTTTGTAACTTTCCCCAAATTTCAAACAAGCGCGTCTCAAACCGAAACATTGTTCCCCCTTAGTTCCCCGCCTCCCTCCGTTTCCCCATTCATACTCCGTGGGCGCGAAAACGCCCTCTCCACCAGCCGCAAAACCCCAGCCTCCTCCGACCTCCACCCCATAGTGGCCAATCCACCTCCGCCCTCCTCCATCACGCCGGAGCCGGTACCGCGACGACGTCGTCCAACGCAACCGCAACCACAACGCCCTCAAGGACTTAGCAGCTGAAGCCGAGGCAGAGCTGCATCCACGACGCCGACGCCAACGTGCGCCGTACAGAACCACTCCGACCATGCCATCCCGCGCCTCACTGTTGCGGCTCCACTGTCGCAACCATCCACCGCACCGGAGATGTTCCTGCTACGCTGTCGTTTTCCGCCTCGGATCTGCTTCCCCACCGCCGACAGACGGCCACCGCACCACACTCAACAACTTGGCCATGGGTTCGTCCAAGGCTGCACCGTCCTCCACAACTTCTGGTTTCCGGCGAACAACAAGATCATCGAAAAAACAGAAGGAGGACACAGCACTGCCAGCAGAAAGAGGTACTCCTCTTCCCTTATTCGTGCAAATCTTACGTCTCCGCTCACACTGTATTCATCCCACGAAAGAAACTAGTTGAGCGCTTCTTACTGCATCTTCTTCGTGATACTAAATGCACAAGGTTTCCTCCCTTTTACAATTTCACCTTTGCTAGAGGTCAGTAGCCCGCCTGGATTTCAATTCAGGGTCAGTCGAACCGCAACTAAAAGAAGCAGCACCCGCTTAGGCGCGCGGAGCACCTAGTCGGCATGTTCCCCGGGGAAGCGGCGCATCAGTGTCTATCATAGGGGTGTGGGGCGCAGGAGCTGCTTGCGCCCGATCTGGAGGTCGGCGGGGCTTGAATGGATGGCCGGGGGGCGGTGCCAAGCACGGCGGTGCGGTGAGGTTGAGGGGAGGGCGCAGGCAGGGGAGGAATACTGGGCCGGTGGTCGCTGGCGTTTCGAGGAAGATCGTCAACACTGACTGGCTGGAGGTAGATGAAGGCGATCTGCCCGTTCTTTGTACATCGGACGGTGTAGAAAAAATGGACTGACCTATTTGCTTTCAGTTGACTGTTATTTTCATAGAATCATGTAGTAATTGAGTGTGCCATGCATGTTGTAGAGCTACCATATGTCTCCTGTCATTTATTTCTCACCGACCTGCTATCTGCTACCTTTACATTGTACTAATTGTGCACACACTTCACCCATACTCACACTATTGTTTTTTTATGCATGGGTATTTCAGACTCTGACGCAGTGTTGATGAATGCACAAAAGAAAAGACAGAGGTCGCTCCAGTGTAATTCGAAGATAAGCACTAAGCGTTTCAGCGCTCTAAAGGGTGCAGTGTCAGCAGTTGGAGACAGTAAACATAGCTCTGCAGTTGATGATCTCAATTGCCACACACAACCATCCCAGGTGCTTGCTTTAACTTTGCACTGTCAAATGTGGTTGCACGTTGCATATGGTGTCTAGCTTGTATTGCTTCCAATTTGGTTAAATTGCATCTGCTTACTTTACACATTATACCTTTGATAATGACATGCCTTCCTGTTTTTGATACATACTACATATGTCTATTAAGCATGTTCGTACATCAAACTAATGCTCTTTTGTATCCCTCGTCAATCACTTATGATGAGACAGTCACCCGGGTGGGTTACTGTGAGACGCCCTACTCGTTTAAAGAGTGCAGTGTCATCCTCCCCACATGATTCTCAAGAAACAACAAGGCTAAATGAAGATAGTCAACGTAGCTCTCTAGTTGATCAACGCAATTCCCCCACACCACCATCGCAGGTGCTTTCTCTTACTTGGCAGTGTGATATGTGGTTGCTTGTTGCATATGGTCTACCTTGTAATGCTTATAATTAGGGTAAATTGCATCTGCTTAGTTAACACATTATACCTGTGAATATGGCATGCCTTCCTGTTTTTGGTACATACTACGTCTTTCTATTAACCATGTTCTTACATCAAACTACTTTTCTTGTGTATCCCTCATCTATGCTCCTAATTTGTTAAATTGCATCTCCTTAGCTTACACATTATACATGTGAATATGACACGCCTTCCTATTTTTGGTACATACTACATCTGCCTATCACACCATGTTCTTACATCAAACTACTGTTCTTGTGTATCCTGCGTCTATCGCTTATGATGAGACAGTCACGCGCGTGGGTTAATATGAGACGCAATAATCATATAAAGAATGCAATTTCATCCTCTCCACATGATTCTCAAGAAACAACTAGCCTAAATGAAGATATTGAATGTTGCTCTGTACCTGAAGACAGCACTTCCCCTACACCACCATCACAGGTTCTTGCTCCAACTTCGTAGTGTGATATGTGGTTGCATGTTGCATACGGCGTCTAGCTTGTAATGCTTCTAATTAGAGTAAATTGCATCTGCTTAGATTACACACTATACCTGTGAATATGACATGCCTTCCTATTTTTGGTACACACTACATCTATGTGTTAACCTTGTTCGTACATGAAACTACCTCTCTTATGTATCCTGCATCAATCACTTACGATGAGTCACCTTTATTCGTTGCATATTGCATATTATTTCTAGCCTGTTGCCATGTATTCCTTCTAATTTGGTCAAATACATTTGTTAGGGCACCCTTTTAATTTGGCAGAGTGATATTGGTTTCATCTTTCATATGGTTTCAAGCTTGCATCAATTCTAACAAGTTCAAGCACCTTGTGCTTAGTTTACACTTTATACATCATACATGTCAATATGTCACGTTGTCATGTTTTTCATACATATTCCATCGTCCTATCATGCGGCTGCCTTACATGAAAGTAGTGTTCGTCAGTATCATGCATTAATAGGTTCTGAAGAGCAAATTGTATTCCTTTTTGTTGTGGGTTTGACTTGACAAGGCAAAATCAAGAAAGAGGAAGGAAAAGAGTAAGGAAGGCGATGATGGTGGTCCTCTGCAGCAACGTAAATGGAGCATCTGTACTGATTCTCCTTGTACTGATAGTGCATTACATGGTCCAAGTCTCCGCTCCCCTACTACACCATCCAAGGTGCTTGCTCTAACTTGGCAGTGTGATATCTGGTTGCATGTTGCATATGGTGTCTAGCTCATATTGCTCCTAATTAGTGTAAACTTCATCTGCTTAGCTTACACATGATACATGTGAATATGACACGCTTTCCT
>NW_021274525.1:0-1191 GCF_002162155.2 Triticum dicoccoides | reverse complement strand
ACTCACCTTTTTGGGGCCCCGAAGCGATTTCCATAATTGTTTAACCCCAAGGTCCGCTTACGTGTCGGTCATCAACACTGGCAGTTTTGGCCGATTCTAGCCCGTTTGATGGACTATTAGTCACTGTTTTGGGGTCCCGGAGTGGTTTCCATGGTTAACGAACCCTATGGTACGTTTACGTGTCGGTCATCAACACTCGTAATTTTGGCCGATTCTGACCCGTTTCTTGGATTATTACTCATTGTTTTGGGGTCCCGAAACGATTTCCATAGTTGTTAAACACCAAGGTGCGCTTATATGTCGGTCATCAACACTGGCAGTTTTGACCGATTCTGGCCCGCTTCATTGACTATTACCCACTGTTTTGGGGTCCCGGAGCGATTTCCATAGTTTTTCAACCCCAAGATGAGCTTACGTGTCTGTCATCAACACTGTCAGTTTTGGCCGATTCTGGCCCGTTCCGTGAACTATTACTCACTATTTGGGGGTCCTAGAATGATTACCACGATTAACGAAACCTGGGGTGCGTTTACGTGTCGGCTATAAGCACTGGCAGGTTTGGCCGATCCTGACCCGTTTCTTGGATTATTACTCACCGTTTTGGGGTCCCGAAGCGATTTCCATAGTTGTTAAACCCCAAGGTGAGCATACGTGTCGGTCATCCACACTAGCAGCTTTGCCGATTCTAGCCCGTTTCATGGACTCACTATTTTGGGGTCCCAGAGTGATTTCCACGATTAACGAACCCTGGGGTGCGTTTACGTGTTGGTCATCAACCCTGGCAGTTTTGGCCGATTCTGGCCCATTTCATGGACTATAACTCATTATTTTGGGGTCCCGGAGTGATATCCACGATTAACGAACCCTCGAGTGCATTTACGTGTCGGTTCAACACTAGTAGTTTTCGCCGATTCTAGCCCGTTTCTTGGATTATTACTCAACTTTTTGGGGTCCCGAAGCGATTTCCATAATTGTTGAACCCCAAGGTGCGCTTACGTGTCGGTCATCCACACTCGCAGTTTTGGCCTATTCTGGCCCATTTCATGGACTCACTATTTTGGGGTCCTAGAGTGATTTCCACGATTAACGAACCCTGGGGTGCGTTTACGTGTTGGTCATCAACACTGGCAGTTTCGGCCGATTCTGGCCCGTTTGATGGACTATTACTCACTGTTTTGGGGTCCCGGAGTG
>NW_021274524.1:0-961 GCF_002162155.2 Triticum dicoccoides | reverse complement strand
GTGTCTGTCCTCAACACTCACAGTTTGGGCCAATTCTGACGCGATTCGAGGACTATTACTCAACATTTAGGGGTCCCGAAGCAATTTCCATAGTTGTTGAACCCCAAAATGCGTTTACGTGCCGGTCATGAACACTCACAGTTGTGGCCGATTCTGGCCCGTTTCGTGGACTATTACTCACTGTTTGGGGTCCCGGTGTGACTTGCGCAATTAACAAACCCCGGGGTGCGTTTACGTGTCGATCATCAACACTCGCAGTTTCGGCCGATTCGGGCTCGTTTTGTGGCACTCGCAGTTTTGGCCGATTCTGGCCCGTTTCATGGACTATTACTCACAGGTTTGGGGTCCCGGAGTGCTTTCCTTGATTAACAAACCCCGGGGTGCGTTTACGTATCGGTCATCAACACGCATGGTTTTTGTCGATTCTGACTCGTTTCATGGACTATTACTCACCATTTTGGGGTCCCGAAGAGATTTCCATAGTTGTTGAACCCCAAGGTGCGCTTACATGTATGTCATCAATAATCGCAGTTTGGGCCGAATTTTGGCCCATTTCTTGGACTATTACTTAGTTTCGGGGGTCCTGGTGTGATTTCCACAATTTACGAACCCCGTGGTGCGTTTACGTTTCGGTCATCAACACTCACAATTTTGGCCGATTCTGGTCCGTTTCGTGCACTATTACTCGCCGCTTTGGGGTCCCAGAGCGATTTCCATGGTTGTTGAACTCCAAGGTGCACTTACGTGTCTGTCATCAACATTCATAGTTTTTGCCAATTCTGGCCCGTTTCTTGGACTATTACTCTGTTTTGGCGTCCCGGTGTGATTTCCATGATTGACGAACACCGGGGTGCGTTTATGTGTCGGTTAGCAACACTCGCATTTTGGGCCGCTTCTGGCCCGTTTCGTCGACTATTACTCACCGTTTTGGGGCCCCAAAGCGATTTCCATGGTTGTTGAA
>NW_021274523.1:0-1150 GCF_002162155.2 Triticum dicoccoides | reverse complement strand
AGACCTCATTCCAGGAACCGTTCCGATTGCTAGAAGACCTTATAAGATGGCACCACTAGAACTAGCCGAGCTTAAGAAACAACTCGATGAGTCCTTGAAAAAGGGTTTCATCCGCCCTAGTTCATCTCCGTGGGCTTGCCCCGTCCTATTCGTCAAGAAGAAGGATGGTACGGACCGGATGGTTGTAGATTACCGACCTGTCAACTTGGTCACAATCAAGAACAAATACCCGCTTCCCAGGATCAACGACCTGTATGATCAGCTCGCTGGATCCTCAGTCTTCTCCAAGATGGATTTGAGGTTGGGCTACCATCAAATCAAAATCAGAAACGGGGACATTCCTAAAACGGCCTTTGTCACTCGTTATGGCCAATACGAGTACACCGTCATGTCCTTCGGTTTAACCAACGCTCCAGCCACCTTTTCTCGGTTAATGAACTCAATCTTCATGGAGTATTTGGATAAATTTGTCGTGGTTTACCTCGATGATATACTCATCTACTCCAAGAACGAGGAAGAACATGCCGAACATCTAAGGCTAGTGTTGCAGAAACTTCGAGAGCATCGCCTTTATGCCAAATTTTCTAAATGTGAATTCTGGTTGTCAGAAGTGACCTATCTGGGTCATGTAATATCTGGTAAAGGTATTGCTGTTAACCCTGAGCGAGTTCAAGCCGTCCTTAACTGGACTCCACCCGAATCGGTCAAGCAAGTTCGGAGTTTTCTAGGATTAGCGAGCTATTGCCGTCGCTTTGTCGAAAACTTCTCCAAAGTTGCTAAACCTTTAACCGAACTCCTCAAGAAAGATAAAAAGTTCGAATGGACTCCACAATGTGAGCACAGCTTTCAGGAACTGAAAAGACGCCTGACTTCTGCTCCCGTACTGGTACCGCCAGACTTCTCCAAGGACTTTGTTATCTACTGCGACGCCTCGCGACAAGGACTAGGTTGCATTCTCATGCAAGATCGACACGTAATTGCCTACGCTTCACGGCAATTGCACCCACATGAGGAGAATTATCCTACTCATGATCTAGAGCTTGCAGCCGTAGTCTATGCACTTAAGACCTGGCGACATTACCTCCTCGGTAATCGTTGCGAAATATTCACTGATCACCAAAGTCTGAAGTATATTTTCACCCAACCGGAT
>NW_021274522.1:0-870 GCF_002162155.2 Triticum dicoccoides | reverse complement strand
ATGCGATCATACCAGCACTAAAGCACCGGATCCCATCAGAACTCCGAAGTTAAGCGTGCTTGGGCGAGAGTAGTACTAGGATGGGTGACCTCCTGGGAAGTCCTCGTGTTGCATTCCCTTTTTAATTTTTTTCGCGCCGCTTGCAAAACAAAACGCACGTGTAAGTAATATATTTACCGTGTTTTATTATTTTGCACGAGTGCGGTAAGTCATAGCTGGGTGCTCACGATTCACGGGTCCAGCGTCGGCGTTGTGGCGCGGCAAGCGTGCACTGGTGCGGTTGAGAGGGAGGGATGGAAACCGCGTTAAACTCGTCTCCGTAGTTGAGAGGGAGCGGCCAAAGCAATGTACAATCGTCTTTGTAGTGGAGCTGGGAGGGGCAAGGATAAGGGACGAAGACGGGGGTAACATGTCGGATGCGATCATACCAGCACTAAAGCACCGGATCCCATCAGAACTCCGAAGTTAAGCGTGCTTGGGCGAGAGTAGTACTAGGATGGGTGACCTCTTGGGAAGTCCTCGTGTTGCACACCCTTTTTAATTTTTTTCGCGCCGCTTGCAAAACAAAACGCACGTGTAAGTAATATATTTACCGTGTTTTATTATTTTGCACGAGTGCGGTAAGTCATAGCTGGGTGCTCACGATTCACGGGTCCAGCGTCGGCGTTGTGGCGCGGCAAGCGTGCACTGGTGCGGTTGAGAGGGAGGGGTGGAAACCGCGTTAAACTCGTCTCCGTAGTTGAGAGGGAGCGGCCAAAGCAATGTACAATCGTCTTTGTAGTGGAGCTGGGAGGGGCAAGGATAAGGGACGAAGACCGGGGTAACATGTCGGATGCGATCATACCAACACTAAAGCACCGGATCCCATCA
>NW_021274521.1:0-1420 GCF_002162155.2 Triticum dicoccoides | reverse complement strand
GCAGAATACTCGGGTTATACTTGACGAGCCTAGCATATGCAGATATGGCCTCGGAACACGGAGACCGAAAGGTCGAGCGTGAATCATATAGTAGATATGATCAACATAACGATGTTCACCATTGAAAACTACTCCATCTCACTGTTGGAAATATGCCCTAGAGGCAATAATAAATTAGTTATTATTATATTTCCTTGTTCATGATAATCGTTTATTATCCATGCTAGAATTGTATTGATAGGAAACTCAGATACATGTGTGGATACATAGACAACACCATGTCCCTAGTAAGCCTCTAGTTGACTAGCTCGTTGATCAATAGATGGTTACGGTTTCCTGACCATGGACATTGGATGTCGTTGATAACGGGATCACATCATTAGGAGAATGATGTGATGGACAAGACCCAATCCTAAGCATAGCACAAGATCGTGTAGTTCGTATGCTAAAGCTTTTCTAATGTCAAGTATATTTTCCTTAGACCATGAGATTGTGCAACTCCCGGATACCGTAGGAGTGCTTTGGGTGTGCCAAACGTCACAACGTAACTGGGTGGCTATAAAGGTACACTACAGGTATCTCCGAAAGTGTCTGTTGAGTTGGCGCGAATCGAGACTGGGATTTGTCACTCCGTGTAAGCGGAGAGGTATCTCTGGGCCCACTCGGTAGGACATCATCATAATGTGCACAATGCGATCAAGGAGTTGATCATGGGATGATGTGTTACAGAACGAGTAAAGAGACTTGCCGGTAACGAGATTGAACAAGGTATCGGGATACCGACGATCGAATCTCGGGCAAGTATCGTACCGATAGACAAAGGGAATTGTATACGGGATTGATTAAGTCCTTGACATCGTGGTTCATCTGATGAGATCATCGTGGAACATGTGGGAGCCAACATGGGTATCCAGATCCCGCTGTTGGTTATTGACCGGAGAACGTCTCGGTCATGTCTGCATGTCTCCCGAACCCGTAGGGTCTACACACTTAAGGTTCGATGACGCTAGGGTTATAAAGGAAGTTTGTATGTGCTTACCGAATGTTGTTCGGAGTCCCGGATGAGATCCCGGACGTCACGAGGAGTTCCGGAATGGTCCGGAGGTAAAGATTTATATATAGGAAGTCCTATTTCGGCCATCGGGACAAGTTTCGGGGTCATCGGTATTGTACCGGGACCACCGGAAGGGTCCCGGGGGTCCACCGGGTGGGGCCACCTATCCCGGAGGGCCCCATGGGCTGAAGTGGGAAGGGATCCAGCCCAAAGTGGGCTGGGGCGCCACTTCCCCCTAGGGCCCATGCGCCTAGGGTGGGGAAACCCTAAAAGGAAGAGTCCTAGGAGGGGAAGGCACCTCCTAGGTGCCTTGGGGAGGAGGGATTCCTCCCCTTGGCCGCCTCCCCTTTCCCATCTAGGGCTGCC
>NW_021274520.1:0-740 GCF_002162155.2 Triticum dicoccoides | reverse complement strand
CGCCGGCCGGCCTCGCCGCCCTCAACGCCGCCCCCCAATCCACCTCGGGCCGCCGGCCTCGCCGCCCTCAACGCTGCTCTACAGAGAGCGATGATCGAGAGAGAGAGAGAGAGAGAGAGAGAGAGAAAGAGAGAATTTTTTTTTTCTTTTTAATTTTAACGAGTTAATTAGTTTAACAAAAACGGTAAAATAACTTAAAACTTGATAATTAACAAAAAAAACCGTAAAATTTGATAATTAACAAAAAAACGTATATACGGAGAGGGGGCGGCGAGGGGGGCGGCGATGCGCGCAGTTATAAATGTGTGTTGTCCTCGCCTCCCTCTCCGTAACGCCGTCGTCTGCCGCCCCGTCTCGCGCTCTACCGCGACACCCTCTCCCACCCCTTCCTCGCCCCCTCCTTTTGCCACCGCCCTTTCGCCACCGCCACCGCCACCGCCCCCCTTCTTCACTTAATTAATTTGTTTTTACTACATGTTTTCAGGACTGACATAATGGCGGACGATAGAGCTGACCCGATTATGGACAACTATGATCCGGACGGTGAAGCACATATGTTCGGCATCATAAACGGCGATATTCTATATGTGCCGACCGGACAAGAAGAAGATGATATCTCTTCTTATCTGAACCTTGACGGTGAAGATGAAGGGCGCCGTCAGCAAGATGATGCCGAACAAACGTCGATAAACGACGATCTTCAAATGGAAGTAGCAACCACCTCCGGCGCCGAGGTATAT
>NW_021274519.1:0-664 GCF_002162155.2 Triticum dicoccoides | reverse complement strand
AAAAGAAAGTAGTTATGATTAACTTTACTAAAATATGAGCATAGATGCTTATTTTTAATGACTTATTACAACTCAGAAATAAAAAGAAGAAAAAATAGTTATGATTAACTTTACTAAAAAATGAGCATAGATGCTTATTTAGACTTATTACAACTAAGAAATAATAAAAAAAATAGCTGAAAAGAAAAAAAAACTATATAGAAAATTACTCATAAATGAATTGAACCAAAAAATAGTTGTGATTCACTGTACTAAAAAAAAGCATAGATGCTTATTTTTAATGACTTATTACAACTCAGAAATAAAAAGAAAAAAATAAATATAGCAGAAAAGAAAAGAAAAATTATATAAAAAGATACTCAGAAATGAATTGAAGCAAAAAATAGTTGTGATTAACTGTACTAAAAAAGGAGCATAGATGCTTATTTTTAATGACTTATTACAACTCAGGAATAAAAAGAAAAGAAAGTAGTTGTGATTAACTTTACTAAAATATGAGCGTAGATGCTTATTTTTAATGACTTATTACAATTTAAAAATAAATAGAAGAAAAAATAGTTATGATTAACTTTACTAAAAAATGAGCATAGATGCTTATTTTTAATGACTTATTACAACTCAGAAATAAAAAGAAAAAAATAAATATAGCAGAAAAGAAAAAAAA
>NW_021274518.1:0-1472 GCF_002162155.2 Triticum dicoccoides | reverse complement strand
GCGTCACTAGCTGACGTGGAGCATTAGGTTAGGTGCTAATCACTCAGCTAATTAAACCCTTGTGCATGACATGTGGGACCGCTGCTGTTAAAAACACGGGTTAAGTTAAATAACCCCCTGTTAGCTCTCTATCTCACTGACATGTGGGCCTTGATGTCAGTTTGACTTGCTGACGTGGCTTTTGACTGGCCCCACACGTCAGTGACTCATGCCAGCGGTGTGTCACTGACCAGTGGGCCCCACTGGTCAGGTTTGACCCGGACCAGCCCCTGTTGACTATGCTGAGGTCAGCATGACCTAGTGCTGACGCAATAATTCCTTTCTGGAATTTAAGTAAATCTAAAATGATTTATTAATTTCAGAAAATGCCTAAAACTTCTAAAAATCATAGAAAATTAACCGTAACTCCAAATTAAATAAATTATATATGAAAAATTATCAGAAAAATTCAAGGAATCCATCTGTACCATTTTCATGCATGTTAGAACAACTTATAGGTGCTGTTTAGCACAAATCAACTAAATGGCATTTGAATATTCACATATGGAGTTTGAATTTGAATTTTATATTCAAACCAACTTCATCTAATCTGGTTTTAGGTGCATTAGCCCAAAACACATTCATATTGCCATGTCATAGCATGCATCATATTGTGCATTGCATTGATCGTGTCTTTTCTGTATTTGCCGGTAATTGTCCCCTCTCGATAGATGCGATACCGATGATACGATCGTTGACACTGATGAAGACTCAATGTTATCTTCAGAAGTGCCAGGCAAGCAAAACCCCCTTGTTCATTCCGATACAATCCTACTCTCTCGCTCCTGCTCTCTTTTACTGCATTAGGACAACACCGATTCATCGGTTACTTGCTGCGGTAGCTGAACCCCTTTATCCTTTGCATGACCTGTCATTGCCACAGTAAATAGATGAAACCCACTAGCATGAGTAGGAGTTGTTTGAGCCCTGATGTGCCTACTCATTCATGCTTGTTTGTCATGCCTGCTACTACTTAGAGTTGAGTCAGGTCTGATTCATCGGGGATGAATCAGAGGTGTGTGAACATGTCCTACTGTGTGTGAGCTAAGTGTGTGAACACGATTTGATAAAGGTAGCGGTGAGAGGCCATGTAGGAGTACATGGTGGGTTGTCTCATTGCAGCCGTCCTCAGGAACTGAGTTCTGTGTTTGTGATCCATGATTCAGCTACTACCACGCATTGGGCCCGAAACCAATGGACCCTCTCGGCTTCTTAATCACCCTTGTCCTCTGTCCAGGAGTTGCAAGTAGTTTCTGGTGTTTGTAGTATGCTGGAGGCCGTGCGCAGCGCTGACCGTAGGGGTGGGCTGTGATGCGGTAGGCACGTGGCCGGGTAAACCGGGCGCCCGTTTGGTGTCACGGAACCCTGTTCACATCGTTTGGGGCTGTGAGCGAAACTCCGGCCGGATCTCCTCATGGATGGAACCCGAATAG
>NW_021274517.1:0-1281 GCF_002162155.2 Triticum dicoccoides | reverse complement strand
TCCATAGTTGTTAAACCCCAAGGTGCGTTGATGTGTTGGTCATGAACACTCACAGTTTTGGGCGATTCTGGCCCGTTTCATGGACTATTACTCACTATTTTGAGGTCCCGAAGTGATTGTGAGTTTACGTGTCGGTCATCAACACTCGTAGTTTTGGCCGATTCTGGCCCGTTTCATGGACTATTACTCACTGTTTTGTGGTCCCGGAGTGATTTCGACGATTAACGAACCCTGGGGTGCGTTTACGTGTCGGTCATCAACACTCACAGGTTTGGCGGATTCTGGCCCGTTTAATGGGACTATTACTCACTGTTTTGTGGTCCCGGAGTGATTTTGACGATTAACGAACCCTGGGGTGCGTTTACGTGTCGGTCATCAACAATCGCAATTTTCGCCGATTCGGGCCCATTTCATGGACTATAGCTCACCGTTTTGGGGTCCCAGAGTGATTTCCATGATTAACGAACCCTGGGATGTGTTTACGTGTCAGTCATAAACACTCGCAGTTTTGGCCGATTCTGGCCCGTTTCGTGGACTATTACTCATTGTTTTGGGGGTCCCGAAGCGATTTCCATAGTTGTTAAACCCCAAGGTGCGTTGATGTGTTGGTCATGAATACTCACAGTTTTGGGCGATTCTGGCCCGTTTCATGGACTATTACTCACTATTTTGAGGTCCCGAAGTGATTGTGAGTTTACGTGTCGGTCATCAACACTCGCAGTTTTGCCCGATTCTGGCCCGTTTCATGGACTATTACTCACTGTTTTGTGGTCCCGGAGTGATTTCGACGATTAACGAACCCTGGGGTGCGTTTACGTGTCGGTCATCAACAATCGCAATTTTCGCCGATTCGGGCCCGTTTAATGGGACTATTACTCACTGTTTTGTGGTCCCGGAGTGATTTTGACGATTAACGAACCCTGGGGTGCGTTTATGTGTCGGTCATCAACAATCGCAATTTTCGCCGATTCGGGCCCATTTCATGGACTATTGCTCACCGTTTTGGGGTCCCAGAGTGATTTCCATGATTAACGAACCCTGGGATGTGTTTACGTGTCAGTCATAAACACTCGCAGTTTTGGCCGATTCTGGCCCGTTTCGTGGACTATTACTCACTGTTTTGGGGGTCCCGAAGCGATTTCCATAGTTGTTAAACCCCAAGGTGCGTTGATGTGTTGGTCATGAACACTCACAGTTTTGGGCGATTCTGGCCCGTTTCATGGACTATTACTCACTATTTTGAGGTCCCGAAGTGATTGTGAGTTTACGTGTCGGTCATCA
>NW_021274516.1:0-1681 GCF_002162155.2 Triticum dicoccoides | reverse complement strand
TCTCGGCGAAGCCCTGCTGCTGTGACGCCCTGCATCCACCACCACGCCGTCGTGCTGCTGGATCTTCATCAACCTCTCCTCCCCCCTTGCTGGATCAAGAAGGAGGAGACGTCTCCCGTCCTGTACGTGTGTTGAACGCGGAGGTGCCGTCCGTTCGGCGCTGGTCATCGGTGATTTGGATCACGTCGAGTACGACTACATCATCACCGTTCTTTTGAACGCTTCCGTGCGCGATCTACAAAGGTATGTAGATGCATCTAATCACTCGTTGCTAGATGAACTCCTAGATGATCTTGGTGAAACGAGTAGGAAATTTTTTGTTTTCTGCAACGTTCCCCAACAGTGGCATCATGAGCCAGGTTTATGCGTAGTTCTTCTTGCGCGAGTAGAACACAATTTGGTGTGGGCGTAGATTTGTCAACTTTCTTGCCGTTACTAGTCCTTTCTTGCTTCAGCGTTATTGTGGGATGAAGCGGCCCGAACCAACCTTAAACGTACGCTTACGTGAGACCGGTTCCACCGACTAACATGCACTAGTTGCATAAGGTGGCTGGCGGGTGTCTGTCTCTCCTACTTTAGTTGGAGCGGAATCGATGAACAGGGTCCTTATGAAGGGTAAATAGAAGTTGACAAATCACGTTGTGGCTTTAACGTAGGTAAGAAAACGTTCTTGCTAGAACCCTAATTCAGCCATGTAAAACTTGCAACAACAATTAGAGGACGTCTAACTTGTTTTTGCAGCAAGTGGTTTGTGATATGATATGGCCAAAGTTGTGATGAATGATGAATGATCTATATGTGATGTATGAGATGTTCATGCTATTTTAATAGGATTCACGACTTGCATGTCGATGAGTATGACAACTGGCAGGAGCCATAGGAGTTGTCTTTATTCTTTTATATGACCTGCGTGTCATCAAGAAACGCCATGTAAATTACTTTACTTTATTGCTAAACGCGTTAGGCATAGTAGTAGAAGTAATAGTTGGCGAGCAACTTCATGGAGACACGATGATGGAGATCATGATGATGGAGATCATGGTGTCAAGCTGGTGACAAGATGATCATGGAGCCCCAAGATGGAGATCAAAGGAGCTATGTGATATTGGCCATATCATGTCACGTTTATTATTTGATTGCATGTGATGTTTATCATGTTTTGCATCTTGTTTACTTAGAACGACGGTAGTAAATAAGGTGATCCCTCATACTAATTTCAAGAAGTGTTCCCCCTAACCGTGCACCGTTGCGACAGTTCGCTGTTTCAAAACACCACGTGATGATCGGGTGTTTTATTCAGACGTTCACATACAACGGGTGTAAGACAGATTTACACATGCAAACACTTAGGTTGACTTGACGAGCCTAGCATGTACAGACATGGCCTCGGAACACAGAAGACCGAAAGGTCGAGCATGAGTCGTATAGAAGATACGATCAACATGAAGATGTTCACCGATGTTGACTAGTCCGTCTCACGTGATGATCGGACACGGTCTAGTTTAACTCGGATCATGTAATACTTAGATGACTAGAGGGATGTCTAATCTAAGTGGGAGTTCATTAATAATTTGATTAGTTGAACTTAATTATCATGAACTTAGTCTAAATATTTTACAATATGTCTTGTAGATTAAATGGCCAACGTAGTCCTCAACTTCAACGCGTTCCTAGAGAAAAC
>NW_021274515.1:0-1209 GCF_002162155.2 Triticum dicoccoides | reverse complement strand
AAGTTTCGGGGTTATCGGTATTGTACCGGGACCACCGGAAGGGTCCCGGGGGTCCACCGGGTGGGTCCACCTGTCCCGGGGGGCCACATGGGCTGTGTGGGGGTGCGCCTTGGCCTAATGGGCCAAGGGCACCAGCCCCACATAGGCCCATGCGCCTAGGGTTCAAGGGGGGCAAGAGTCCTAGGAGGGTAAGGCACCTCCTAGGTGCCTTGGGGGGAGGGAAAACCCCCCTTGGCCGCCGCACCCCCTAGGAGATTTGATCTCCTAGGGCCGGCCACCCCCCCTTGGCACCCCTATATATAGTGGGGGGGGAGGAGGGACTTCATACCTGAACGCCCTGGCCTTTGGTTGCCTCCTTCTCCCTCCCCAACACCTCCTCCACCTCCATAGTGCTTAGCGAAGCTCTGCCGGAGTACTGCAGCTCCACCAACACCACGCCGTCGTGCTGCTGCTGGTGCCATCTCCCTCAACCTCTCCTCCCTTCCTTGCTGGATCAAGAAGGAGGAGACGTGGCTGTTCCGTACGTGTGTTGAACGCGGAGGTGCCGTCCGTTCGGCGCAGGTCATCGGTGATTTGGATCACGTCGAGTACGACTACATCATCACCATGCAAGCTTCCGCACACGATCTACAAGTGGTATGTAGATGAAAACTCTCTCCCTAGACTCGTTGCTTAGATGAACTCATAGATGGATCTTGGTGAAACCGTAGGAAAAATTTTAATTTTCTGCAACGTTCCCCAATAGTGGCATCATGAGCTAGGTCTATGCGTAGTTCTCTTTGCACGAGTAGAACACAACTTTGTTGTGGGCGTGGATTTTTTCATCTTACTTGCCTCTACTAGTCTTTTCTTGCTCAACGGTATTGTGGGATGAAGCGGCCCGGACCAACCTTACACGTACACTTACGTGAGACCGGTTCCACCGACTGACATGCACAAGTTGCATAAGGTGGCTGGCGGGTGTCTGTCTCTCCCACCTTAGTTGGAGCGGAATCGATGAACAGGGCCCTTATGAAGGGTAAATAGAAGTTGACAAAATCACGTTGTGGTGATTCGTAGGTAAGAAAACGTTCTTGCTAGAACCCAATTGCAGCCACGTAAAAGATGCAACAACAATTAGAGGACGTCTAACTTGTTTTTGCAGCGATTGATCATGTGATGTGATATGGCCAGAAGTTGTGATGAATGATGAATTGTGATGTATGAGAT
>NW_021274514.1:0-3241 GCF_002162155.2 Triticum dicoccoides | reverse complement strand
AGGATCGGCCAAAACTGCCAGTGCTTATAGCCGACACGTAAACGCACCCCAGGTTTCGTTAATCGTGGTAATCATTCCAGGACCCCCAAATAGTGAGTAATAGTCCACGGAACGGGCCAGAATCGGTCAAAACTGCCAGTGTTGATGACCGACATATAAGCGCACCTTGGTGTTTAACAACTATGGAAATCGTTTCGGGACCCCAAAACAATGAGTAACAATCCAAGAAATGGGCCAGAATCGGCCAAAACTGCGAGTGTTGATGACCGACACGTAAACGCACCACAGGGTTCGCTAACCATGGAAACCACTGCGGGACCCCAAAACAGTGACTAATAGTCCATCAAACGGGCCAGAATCGGCCGAAACTGCCAGTGTTGATGACCGACACATAAGCGGACCTTGGTGTTCAACAATTATGGAAATCGCTTTGGGACCCCAAAATGGTGAGTAATAATCCAAGAAACGGGGTAGAATCGGCCAAAACTGCGAGTGTTGATGACCGACACGTAAATGCACTCCAGGGTTCGTTAATCGTGGAAATCACTCCGGGACCCCAAAATAGTGAGTAATAGTCCACGAAATGGGCCAGAATCAGCCAAAACTGCCAGTGTTGATGACCAACACGTAAACGCACCCCAGGGTTCGTTAATCGTGGAATCACTCTAGGACCCCAAAATAGTGAGTCCACGAAATGGTCCAGAATGGGCCAAAACTGCCAGTGTGGATGACCGACACGTAAGCGCACCTTGGGGTTCAACAATTATGGAAATCACTTCGGGACCCCAAAACGGTGAGTAATAATCCAAGAAACAGGCCCGTATCGGCTAAAACTGTGAGTGTTGATGACCGACACGTAAACGCACCATAGGGTTCGCTAACCATGGAAACCACTCCGGGACCCCACAACAGTGAGTAATAGTCCATCAAACGGCCCAGAATCGGCCAAAACTGCCAGTGTTGATGACCGACATGTAAGCGGACCTTGGGGTTCAACAATTATGGAAATCGCTTCGGGACCCCAAAAAGGTGAGTAATAAGCCATGAAACGGGCTTGAATCGGCCAAAGCTGCTAGTGTTGATGACCGACACGTAAATGCACTCCAGGGTTCGTTAATTGTGGAAATCACACCGGGACCCCAAAATTGTGAGTAATAGTCCACGAAATGGGCCAGAATCGGCCAAAACTGCCAGTGTTGATGACCAACACGTAAACGCACCCCAGGGTTCGTTAATCGTGGAAATCACTCTAGGACCCCAAAATAGTGAGTCCATGAAACGGGCTAGAATTGGCTAAAACTGCTAGTGTGGATGACCGACACGTAAGCTCACCTTGGGGTTTAACAACTATGGAAATCGCTTCGGGACCCCAAAACGGTGAGTAATAATCCAAGAAACGGGTTAGGATCGGCCAAAACTGCCAGTGCTTATAGCCGACACGTAAACGCACCCCAGGTTTCGTTAATCGTGGTAATCATTCCAGGACCCCCAAATAGTGAGTAATAGTCCACGGAACGGGCCAGAATCGGTCAAAACTGCCAGTGTTGATGACCGACATATAAGCGCACCTTGGTGTTTAACAACTATGGAAATCGTTTCGGGACCCCAAAACAATGAGTAACAATCCAAGAAATGGGCCAGAATCGGCCAAAACTGCGAGTGTTGATGACCGACACGTAAACGCACCACAGGGTTCGCTAACCATGGAAACCACTGCGGGACCCCAAAACAGTGACTAATAGTCCATCAAACGGGCCAGAATCGGCCGAAACTGCCAGTGTTGATGACCGACACATAAGCGGACCTTGGTGTTCAACAATTATGGAAATCGCTTCGGGACCCCAAAATGGTGAGTAATAATCCAAGAAACGGGGTAGAATCGGCCAAAACTGCGAGTGTTGATGACCGACACGTAAATGCACTCCAGGGTTCGTTAATCGTGGAAATCACTCCGGGACCCCAAAATAGTGAGTAATAGTCCACGAAATGGGCCAGAATCAGCCAAAACTGCCAGTGTTGATGACCAACACGTAAACGCACCCCAGGGTTCGTTAATCGTGGAATCACTCTAGGACCCCAAAATAGTGAGTCCACGAAATGGTCCAGAATGGGCCAAAACTGCCAGTGTGGATGACCGACACGTAAGCGCACCTTGGGGTTCAACAATTATGGAAATCACTTCGGGACCCCAAAACGGTGAGTAATAATCCAAGAAACAGGCCCGTATCGGCCAAAACTGTGAGTGTTGATGACCGACACGTAAACGCACCACAGGGTTCGCTAACCATGGAAACCACTCCGGGACCCCAAAACAGTGAGTAATAGTCCATCAAACGGGCCAGAATCGGCCAAAACTGCCAGTGTTGATGACCGACATGTAAGCGGACCTTGGGGTTCAACAATTATGGAAATCGCTTCGGGACCCCAAAAAGGTGAGTAATAAGCCATGAAACGGGCTTGAATCGGCCAAAGCTGCTAGTGTTGATGACCGACACGTAAATGCACTCCAGGGTTCGTTAATTGTGGAAATCACACCGGGACCCCAAAATTGTGAGTAATAGTCCACGAAATGGGCCAGAATCGGCCAAAACTGCCAGTGTTGATGACCAACACGTAAACGCACCCCAGGGTTCATTAATCGTGGAAATCACTCTAGGACCCCAAAATAGTGAGTCCATGAAACGGGCTAGAATTGGCTAAAACTGCTAGTGTGGATGACCGACACGTAAGCTCACCTTGGGGTTTAACAACTATGGAAATCGCTTCGGGACCCCAAAACGGTGAGTAATAATCCAAGAAACGGGTTAGGATCGGCCAAAACTTCCAGTGCTTATAGCCGACACGTAAACGCACCCCAGGTTTCGTTAATCGTGGTAATCATTCCAGGACCCCCAAATAGTGAGTAATAGTCCACGGAACGGGCCAGAATCGGTCAAAACTGCCAGTGTTGATGACCGACATATAAGCGCACCTTGGTGTTTAACAACTATGGAAATCGTTTCGGGACCCCAAAACAATGAGTAACAATCCAAGAAATGGGCCAGAATCGGCCAAAACTGCGAGTGTTGATGACCGACACGTAAACGCACCACAGGGTTCGCTAACCATGGAAACCACTGCGGGACCCCAAAACAGTGACTAATAGTCCATCAAACGGGCCAGAATCGGCCGAAACTGCCAGTGTTGATGACCGACACATAAGCGGACCTTGGTGTTCAACAATTATGGAAATCGCTTCGGG
>NW_021274513.1:0-612 GCF_002162155.2 Triticum dicoccoides | reverse complement strand
GCCATCGCCACCACCCCCTCGCCGTAGCCACGCCCTCCGTCCACCCCACGCCGTGCCACCGTGTCCAGGAGCTCCGCCGCTGTCCACTTCATCGAGCAGCCGAGCCCCGAGCGCTTGCAACGCCCGAGTCCACCGCATCGACCTCGCCCGAGCTCACCGTCGCCGGAGATCCCCTTCAACGCCGTCGTCGCTCCGGTCCATCTCCGGCCGTACCAAGGACTCCGTCGCACTCACTGTGAGCTTAGCCATCTTCCCCTCCCTTCCGTTCTTGCTCCCGAGCCGTGTAGCAACCTCCCGGAGCTCAACCGCACCCACCGCCGTGGAGCTCGTCGCCGACGTGCTCCCGGTCATCCTCCGGCCACAAACTGGTGTCCATCATGCTCACCGTGTCACGTAGCATCTAGCTAGCCACTCCCCGAGCCTCACCGACCCCTCTAGCGTCAAGTTCGTCTTCGGCCGAACCCCGGTGGCCGCCCAAGTCGTCGCCGGCGCCAACTCCGGCCACCCCGACCCCAACGGACTCCGCCAAGAGCTGCGGTTTGTCCTCAGCTCCACTCCGGTGGTCTCCGCGGCCCATTTGGTGGCCGAAATGGCCAAAACCACTCCCGCCGC
>NW_021274512.1:0-2326 GCF_002162155.2 Triticum dicoccoides | reverse complement strand
GATCGTGTAAGCAAGGCATGTCAGAGGATAGCCTATCAGTTATGTTGGCAACAATATCGGTACCAAGGGCGAGGGACGAAGAGAACCAATTCCTGCTCGTTGAATGAGGCGGACCAATAGGCCAAGTTCTCGTCCACCGGTGGCTACCGGAATGTCATCAACAATAGTAACAGGGTTACACCAGACAAGATGGTACACCAAGGTGTTTACATAAGCAGGGAATTATTACCGCTCATATAGATCACAAGAAGGTTTAAACAAAACAATGGAAAGGAAAATGTGTTTAAATACATAATTCAGGGGTATATCCTTTCCAAGGGCAAATAGAGCATGACATCCATGACAGGATATAAAGTAGAAAACCCTTTTAGGCAAGGGGAGAGAAATTTCATGACATTACCAATACAGCGGTGTTTGGATAATTGAGCAGGAAACATTTAGCATTGGGCTTCAAATGTTCTTATTGAAAATCGGAGTACCACAAGCATGCTTCGAGATAGCATTGACATGGTCATCAGGTGAAGATCAGCCTTTGGAAACACAAAGGATCCATCAGGAACAACTTATAGAATAAGTCTTCCAATTTCCTCATGGAAGAATGACTAACACTGCTAAAAGGAAGAACTATAACAATAGGCCCTCCGGGCAGGTGTGTTAGGATGACATCACCTTATCGGGTTAAAGACCAATGTTATAACCCTTGGAAATATGTTCAAACCATCACATCTGACCGAGGTTCAGGTATGATTGGTGTCAGGATACCTCACGCTCAGGATGCCTGAGAAGAAAGGTGCAACACAAATTGACGGGATAACACTTTAAGATTCTCGGGAAATGAACTATGAAGTGATTTCTGTTAACAAGAGTTCATCATTATCCCAAGGAGAGGACAAGGAGGTGGATGATGAACTCAACGACAATTCTTCGAGATTTCCAAAAGATGGATTTCCGCAATTAAGTGAACAAGGAGATAACATTTGTCAGATCAAATGATATAAGGAAGTATGCTCGAGGAAAACATACACAATTAAACATTGGTCGAAAGGTGCACCCGAAATATGGGTTGGGTTGCACGACCAATGTCAGAATGGTGATTCAATAATCAACAGTCTAAGAATGAACGACCGACCATTAACTTCAAAGCAATAGGGTTGCTAGAAGTTTTGGGATTACACATCACAGTCCATTTGTCGGTGGTTAGAAATAACACGGTGACCAGGAAAAGAATGGTGATGGTGATAAGTATCACTTGTATCAAGAATTCTCCAGAGGTGGCGAAATTCTCACAACATTGAGGACATAAGAGATGTTAATGTTCCAAGGTAAAGAAGAACAATTACTGGATAACAAGGAACTCAAGGTATAACACCAAACACGAACAAGCTTGTGTTGGTGGGAAGGCAATAAAGTGGTCGATGATAACACAGATCATCAAGGGCAAGGATGGTATTTCTCATCATGAACTCAATTGATATCCTGGAAGAGCTCATAAGGTCGATGATGATCACGACACATTTGTCGAGAGATTTCACGAAGATGTAATCAACCAGCGACTACATCAAGTCAAAGGAATGAGGTAGCGGAAGGTTATTGGAACCATGGGTAGGACACAAACTTGAAATCAAGCTTGTTGTTCAAGGCGAACTGATATGACGAGGAAGATCCACGTAAGCTTAGCTCATCGTCGAAAATTTTATGCTCCGGGAAGAAGGACCAGGTAGCACAGTTAGAAGTTTGCACGATAATGATATAGCCGATAAGGCTAGGAATGACTTGAAGGATTATTAAACTCGTAAGCAACCAGAATTACTTAGATTTATTGAATTAGAGTGAAGAATTGATTCACTTATCGGTGTTCTCGGTTGACGACAACCCAGAACCCAGGAAAATTGGAATTGGTGAGAGATAACAGTTGATAAAGAACCCATAAGAAGTTATGTAGTTCCCTGACATTCTCGCGGTACCAGAGGGTATACTCAAGGGTAGAGCGGGATAGAGGTTGGACAAGTGAAATCATTTGCAGAAGGCAAGCACTTAAACTTGTCCAAGAAATGGGAAAGAAGAACAATATGGTCGAAACCACGGTCGCAAAAGACCAAGCATAGATAAGAGAAGAAGTTATAACAAGGGGATTATTATTACTACGAGAAGCTTCCATGATAAGTTCCACCTCGGGTCCATGCGCATGATCACAAAGTTCAAGGTCGACTCCCACTTCTCCAAAGCATAACCTTACATTCACTTCTCGTTTCGATAATGGCATTAGTTGTTGAAAGTTTTACCTGGTGCGATACCAGATAAGTATGACTCGTGAAATCTTTCGGGT
>NW_021274511.1:0-910 GCF_002162155.2 Triticum dicoccoides | reverse complement strand
GTGTTGCGTCATAATCAGTCTGACCAGTCTCAGCACTGATGGCCTTGTTAACAAGTTTCTGAAAAGATGTGCACTCATGCAGACGGAGGTCGCGGCGAAGCTCAGGACTAAGTCCCTTACGGAACCTTGCTTGCTTCTTGGCATCAGTAGAAACTTCCTCAGTTGCATATCGTGCGAGGTTACCGAACTCCCTGCTGTAAGCATCCACAGAGAGTCGGCCCTGAGAGAAACTGCAAAATTCCTCACGTTTACGGTCCATGAGACCCTCCGGAATGTGATGTTCACGGAAAGCCTCGCTGAATTCAGCCCAAGTAGTGACATGGCCCGCTGGGCGCATAGCTCCATAATTCTCCCACCATAGACTGGCGGGGCCTTCAAGATGATATGCAGCAAAGGTGACCTTGTCAGCCTCAGCTACCAGCGCGGAACGCAGCTTGTGGGAGATACTGTGAAGCCAGTCATCAGCGTTGAGAGGCTCGACGGAGTGGTGGAACGTGGGTGGATGTAACTTGATAAAATCACTGAGTGACACCACGTTAGTCCTCTGATGGTGTGCTGTGTTCTGTTCAATACGCTCCAACAAACGGTTGGTCTCCCGCTTGTTTCTTTCGGCTTCCATCATAACCTCGGCTAGGGAAGGAGGATGAGGCAGATTTGCATTCCTGACTTCACTGCCTTCGGCCTGCTCTTGAGGAGCAGGGTTAGTGCGCGTGTTGACCATCCTAGGTAAACAAGACAATGATTTAGTCAGGATGATAAAATTCCAACATAGGATACAGAATGTAAGGAATAACTCGGAATGCAAGATGATCATCCGTATGACATGGTAGATACAGAAACTGCTTCTTTATTCCATCGTCATACACACCATACAGGGTTTAGTACAAGACCAAACAAAGTACTATTACGG
>NW_021274510.1:0-1665 GCF_002162155.2 Triticum dicoccoides | reverse complement strand
ATGAATGCTAAATATAAACTTGCTGGAGATAAGGGTAGAAAACATGTTGTGTTTGCACCTGGAGATCTTGTTTGGTTACATTTGCGTAAGGATAGATTTCCTGATTTGCGCAAATCAAAGCTAATGCCACGTGCTGATGGTCCCTTTAAGGTGTTAGAGAAAATAAATGATAATGCATATAAACTTGAGCTGCCTGCAGATTTTGGGGTTAGTCCCACTTTTAACATTGCAGATTTGAAGCCTTATTTGGGTGAGGAAGATGGACTTCCGTCGAGGACGACTTCATTTCAAGAAGGGGAGGATGATGAGGACATCAATACAATTGTTACACCCACAGCCCCTGCTGCTATACATACTGGACCAATTACTAGAGCTCGTTCACGCCAACTAAATTACCAGGTACTTTCGTTTCTTGGTAATGATTCTAATGTTCATGAGAATATGATGCTGCCTAAATTTGATACATTTGTTTTGCTTACAAATGAAGGGCCTAGCTTGGAGAAGGATGAACATTGGAGCAAGAACAAGCATGGAGATGATGACATGCGCAAGGGGAACAAGAACGGAGTTACAAGTGATGATTTCAGGACTTTGAAGCCACCATAATGGGTGCATGAAGCCTTGGACGAAATATACAAGATGCCACTTCATAAATTTCGTCCCGAGGCTATTTTAGGTGCTGCGTCACCTTATTATTGGGCCAGGCCCATGTAATTTCGAAATACATAAGTATAGGCTATTTTTAGAGTCCGTATGTGTGGGGAAACAAGAGATAGGGTTGATTTCGGACCCCTCCACCAAGGGCCACGAAATTGCCCCCTCTTCCTCCATATATATAGCCCTTAGGTGATAGAGGCAAAGGTGTCCCGTCTTTCGATGAGATGGTGGATTTCGCTTTGGTGGAAGTCGACTTTGACGATCCGACTACGAACGTGCAAGGACGTCGCGCCTTAGCAATCGCTAAACCAACTCCGAGAGGTTATTGACCACGCCGGAGCACGATCAACCTGACCACGAGGGTCTGTTTCCTGCGAGCAAACGAAGAACAAGCAAGAAACTGAGATTGCAATCTGGATATTGCGAATATAAGATGAAAGCTTTATTGATCAAGGTGGGGTTCTGTGACGCCTTTGTCTGGTCGTTGAACACAAACGAAGTACGCGAAGTTGCAGCTATGGCGAACTTTTAATCTAAACAAAACCCCCAAGGTCTAAACGATGCCCTAAGGGCTGTATATATGGAGGAAGAGGGGGTGGATTTCGTGGCCCTTGGTGGAGGGGTCCGAAATCAACCCTATCTCTTGTTTCCCCACACATACGGACTCTAAAAATAGCCTATACTTATGTATTTCGAAATTACATGGGCCTGGCCCAATAATAAGGTGACGCAGCACCTAAAATAGCCTCGGGACGAAATTTATGAAGTGGCATCTTGTATATTTCGTCCAAGGCTTCATGCACACATTATGGTGGCTTCAAAGTCCTGAAATCATCACTTGTAACTCCGTTCTTGTTCCCCTTGCGCATGCCATCATCTCCATGCTTGTTCTTGCTCCAATGTTCATCCTTCTCCAAGCTAGGCCCTTCATTTGTAAGCAAAACAAATGTATCCAATTTAGGCAGCATCATATTCTCATGAACATTAGAATCATTACCAAGAAACGAA
>NW_021274509.1:0-964 GCF_002162155.2 Triticum dicoccoides | reverse complement strand
TACTGCTTAGAGTTGAGTCAGGTCTGATTCATCGGGGATGAATCAGAGGCGTGTGAACATGTCCTACTGTGTGTGAGCTAAGTGTGTGAACACGATTTGGTAAAGGTAGCGGTGAGAGGCCATGTAGGAGTACATGGTGGGTTGTCTCATTGCAGCCGTCCTCAGGAACTGAGTTCTGTGTTTGTGATCCATGATTCAGCTACTACCACGCATTGGGCCCGAAACCAATGGACCCTCTCGGCTTCTTAATCACCCTTGTCCTCTGTCCAGGAGTTGCAAGTAGTTTCTGGTGTTTGTAGTATGCTGGAGGCCGTGCGCAGTGCTGACCGTAGGGGTGGGCTGTGATGCGGTAGGCACGTGGCCGGGTAAACCGGGCGCCCGTTTGGTGTCACGGAACCCTGTTCACATCGTTTGGGGCTGTGAGCGAAACTCCGGCCGGATCTCCTCATGGATGGAACCCGAATAGGCGATAAACCTGGACTAGAGACTTGAGTGTTTAGGCAGGCCATGGCCGACACCCACGTTGGGCTTCCGCTTGAAGGTTGCCGAGTACATGTCGTGTAAACGGCGGTAAGTGGTGAGAGCGTGTGTGAAGAAGTACACCCCTGCAGGGTTAACATCATCTATTCGAATAGCCGTGTCCACGGAAAAGGACTTCTGGGTTGCTTATATCAGTTCATAGACAAGTGAAAGTGGATACCCTAAAATACGCAAGATAAGCGTGAGTGCTATGGATGGCGTTCTCGTAGGGAGACGGGAGCGGATCCATAGTGGTGTATTGATATGGTGAATATGTGGACTCGTGTGCGCCACCTCAAAAGAGTTACTTGCAGTCGTAGTTCAGGATAGCCACCGAGTCAAAGCTGGCTTGCTGCAGTTAAACCCCACCATCCCCTTTGTTGATAATGATGCATATGTAGATAGATCTGATGTAAGTCTTGCTGGGTACATTTGTACTCACGTT
>NW_021274508.1:0-1569 GCF_002162155.2 Triticum dicoccoides | reverse complement strand
GCCCGCCCCGCCGGAAGACCTCGCCGGAGGTAGCCACACCCCCCCTCGCCGCCGTTTTTTTAAAAATAAACCCCCTTCGTTTTTTTTGAAAAACCCTAGTTCGTTTTTTTATATATAGATCGGTTTTATTCTTTGGTTTATTTATTTAGCGAGCGTTCGCTCGTTGTTCGTTCTAACGAACGTGTTCATCGTTTAGTTTCTGTTAACAAATGTTCGTTCGTTTATCCGTTCGTCGTTTTTCTTTTATCAGATTTATTCCGCGATTTTTCTGATCGCGATTTCTGATCCGATGTTCAAACCTGTTTATCTTTTCGCTCGTTTATCGGAATCAGGCGATTCAAGCGCCTGGAGTTTCATCTCGAAATCAACTTTCCGAATAATCAACTCAAACAAGTTTTTATCCCTGTAAAATTTGACCCTAGTTAAGATTAGTTAACGGATCTTGTTTCTTTTGCCGTTTGAGTTTCGTTGCTCCGTTTGATTTGATTCTTTTTGCAAACCGAGTTCTTAAGTTGAACTCTCCGGTCAAACTCTTTTATTTGGAGTTCTACTTGTGCATCTTTGATTGTTGCTTATGTATGTTATTATTTGCTTGCGATAGAATTCCCGGAGTGCGAAGCGTGTTACTACGAGTCTCTAGGATTCACGGATCGTCAGCAAGGCAAGTAACATATTGATCATACTCTTTTCATGCCCAGTTTTTATGCATTAGTTTCAATCCTCAAACATTGCATGACTAGGATGCCTTTAATATGTGGGTTTTGGGAAGTAGTTGCTGAGGTAGAACCTATTGCCCTGTTTATTATCAAACCCTTGGGAGTTACTGTTGGGTTTCGTAGTAATTTCAAAAAATTTCCTACGCACACGCAAGATCATGTGATGCATAGCAACGAGAGGGGAGAGTGTTGTCTACATACCCTTGTAGACCGTAAGCGGAAGCGTTAGCACAACGCGGTTGATGTAGTTGTACGTCTTCACGGCCCGACCGATCAAGCACCGAAACTACGGCACCTCCGAGTTCGAGCACACGTTCAGCTCGATGACGATCCCCGTACTCCGATCCAGCAAAGTGTCGGGGAAGAGTTTCGTCAGCACGACGGCGTGGTGACGATCTTGATGAACTACAGCAGCAGGGCTTCGCCTAAACTCTGCTACAGTATTATCGAGGAATATGGTGGCTGGGGGCGCCGCACACGGCTAAGGAATAGATCACGTGGATCAACTTCTTGTGTCTTTGGTGCTAGCCCTGCCCCTCTATTTATATGTTGAGCCCCGGGGTCGAAACTTGGAGCAAAAGCCTCCTCAAAGTCGGTTTTGCCCGAAAGGCAAGAGTCCCACTCGGACTCCAGGACCAAATGCCACAATCCTTGGCGTCTGGCCCAGACGCCATGGGCCTCGGCGTCTGGCCCAGGGCCAGACGCTAGGGTCTCCGGCGTTTGGCCCCCTGAACTCCGCAAAACTCCTTTTGCACCGATCTAAAGCCTCATGGGCTTGACCCCTTGGCCTAACCATATCATCCAATATATGAATCTTTACGTCTCGACCATTTCGAGACTCCTCGTCATGTCC
>NW_021274507.1:0-864 GCF_002162155.2 Triticum dicoccoides | reverse complement strand
TCCTCATAATCGCCCGCATACTCATCATCCTCCTGGGTACCAGCAACAGCAGTAGCAGGAGCCACAGAAGTATCAACAGCAGCACCAACAGTTTGGCCAAACGCAAGAGGAACACGGCTCGCTCGGCGAAGGTCTATTTCGCGACGTGGAGGTAGTCGTTGTTGTTGTTGTTGGAGAGGTGCGTTAGGTGCAGCGGGTGGTGGTGGTGGAAGACGCGCGAGCAATTCATTAAACTTGTTATC
Source organism: Triticum dicoccoides (assembly GCF_002162155.2). NCBI lineage: Eukaryota > Viridiplantae > Streptophyta > Magnoliopsida > Poales > Poaceae > Triticum > Triticum dicoccoides. The sequence continues at coordinate 622 of NW_021274507.1, read as the reverse complement.
GAGCTTTGTTTCGAACGTCTTCTCAAGGCCAGTGATCTTCTCCATGGCCTCTTCAAAATTGTTCAGCACATCTTGCACCTGTTCAGTCATCATTTGCTGAAACTTATCATGAAGCTCCTTGTTCGATAAATTCTCCCAGTCAATCTCGTCGGCTTGTGATCCTGGCATGGTTAGCAGCAATAGAAACACACAAGAATATGATCCTACAGACTACGCACAAGTGGTGGTGGTGGGTGTCACAAATCCGTCAAGCAAAACTCAAATTCTTACCAGTTCTTACCCAGCAACAGGCGGTGATCGGCAACCGTTGTAGCCAAAACTCTCAAAGCTTGGATAGAGCGATTACTAGGGAGAGTCAAACGCACGACGTAGATGTATGTGGAGCTGGGAAGGCTTATACTATGGTAGCAAAAAGGGTCAGCAATAATCAATTCAGAGATGCAAAGTTGAATAAACGCTCAACGACGGTACTGTGCTGGTCCTAGGCTAGACTGTGCTAGAGACGCGAGCCTAGAACACTAACAAAATCACGGCGCGGCACGTAAACAAGGGAAAAGCACACTCTGAATTTTTTTTCGCTCTTTTTTTTGCGCTCTTTTTTTTTTGCGCTGCTTTTTTTTTT
>NW_021274506.1:0-1912 GCF_002162155.2 Triticum dicoccoides | reverse complement strand
GCCAGTGATCTTCTCCATGGCCTCTTCAAAATTGTTCAGCACATCTTGCACCTGTTCAGTCATCATTTGCTGAAACTTATCATGAAGCTCCTTGTTCGATAAATTCTCCCAGTCAATCTCGTCGGCTTGTGATCCTGGCATGGTTAGCAGCAATAGAAACACACAAGAATATGATCCTACAGACTACGAACAAGTGGTGGTGGTGGGTGTCACAAATCCGTCAAGCAAATCTCAAATTCTTACCAGTTCTTACCCAGCAGCAGGCGGTGATCGGCAACCGTTGTAGTCAAAAACTCTCAAAGTTTGGATAGAGCGATTACCAGGGAGAGTCAAACGCACGACGTAGATGTATGTGGAGCTGGGAAGGCTTATAATATGGTAGCAAAAAGGGTCAGCAATAATCAATTCAGAGATGCAAAGTTGAATAAACGCTCAACGACGGTACTGTGCTGGTCCTAGGCTAGATTGTGCTAGAGACGCGAGCCTAGAACACTAACAAAATCACGGCGCGGCACGTAAACAAGGGAAAAGCACACTCTGGAATTTTTTTTTCGCTCTTTTTTTTTTGCGCTCTTTTTTTTTTCCGAATCCTACTCCGGCAAGGAAACACGAATCGGAATCTAGATGGATCTCGAAAACAAACCTAATATGACAAGAACTCGGATTGGTGGTGGATATATGGTGATAGATGGCAGCGGTGGTGGTATATGACAGCTGTGGTGGTATATGGATACGGATTCGAAGCGGTGGCGGATAAGCAGTGGTGGTAGATGGCAGGGGTGATGATGATGGTGCGGCGGCGGCGTGACAACTTATGACCAGAACTCGAAACTCTAAAAGACTAGACTCTAAGACCAGCAACTAGACACGACGATGCAACCGCAAATTCAACAAAGCAAAACCCTAAAAAGATTATGCAAAGGCTCAGATTGGTTCGGATATGATGAACTAACCCTAATTTTTTTTGTGGCTTTTTCGTGGACTGTAGGTATGAAGAACAGACACGATCTAAACTACGAAAAACTGTAAAATCTCACCGAGCAACCTGGAAATCTGATACCACTTGATAGAAGCAAAGGTGTCCCGTCTTTCGATGAGATGGTGGATTTCGCTTTGGTGGAAGTCGACTTTGACGATCCGACTACGAACGTGCGAGGACGTCGCGCCTTAGCAATCGCTAAACCAACTCCGAGAGGTTATTGACCACGCCGGAGCACGATCAACCTGACCACGAGGGTCTGTTTCCTGCGAGCAAACAAAGAACAAGCAAGAAACTGAGATTGCAATCTGGATATTGCGAATATAAGATGAAAGCTTTATTGATCAAGGTGGGGTTCTGTGACGCCTTTGTCTGGTCGTTGAACACAAACGAAGTACGCGAAGTTGCAGCTATGGCGAACTTTTAATCTAAACAAAACCCAAGGTCTAAACGATGCCCTAAGGGCTGTATATATGGAGGAAGAGGGGGTGGATTTCGTGGCCCTTGGTGGAGGGGTCCGAAATCATCCCTATCTCTTGTTTCCCCACACATACGGACTCTAAAAATAGCCTATACTTATGTATTTCGAAATTACATGGGCCTGGCCCAATAATAAGGTGACGCAGCACCTAAAATAGCCTCGGGACGAAATTTATGAAGTGGCATCTTGTATATTTCGTCCAAGGCTTCATGCACACATTATGGTGGCTTCAAAGTCCTGAAATCATCACTTGTAACTCCGTTCTTGTTCCCCTTGCGCATGCCATCATCTCCATGCTTGTTCTTGCTCCAATGTTCATCCTTCTCCAAGCTAGGCCCTTCATTTGTAAGCAAAACAAATGTATCCAATTTAGGCAGCATCATATTCTCATGAACATTAGAATCATTACCAAGAAACGAAAGTACCTGATAATTTAGTTGGCGTGCACGAGC
>NW_021274505.1:0-2500 GCF_002162155.2 Triticum dicoccoides | reverse complement strand
CAGCAAAACGAGCTAGAACTCGGGCTTGAGATGGATGGGGATTTTTTTGGGTAGAAGATGAAGTGTGTGGGTGCTGGCATAAGTGGAGGGGAGCCACCAGGGGCCCACGAGACACGGGGGCGCGCCCTACAGGGGGGGCCTCCTCTCTCGTGGCCTGGTGCTTGCCCCTCCTACAGTGTTTCCAGTGCCTAAAATCCTCAAATATTCCAGAAAAAATCATACTAAATTTGCAGGGCATTTGGAGCACTTTTATTTTCGGACTATTTTTTTAATGCACGGATAATTCAGAAAACAGACGGTATTACTATTTTTGCTTTATTTATTCTAAATAACAGAAAGTAAAAAGAGGGTACAGAAAGTTGTGCCTTCTAGTTTCATCCATCTCGTGATCATCAAAATGAATCCACTAACAAGGTTGATCAAGTCTTGTTAACAAACTCATTCCGAATAACACGGAACTGGAGAAATTTCGAATAACACTAAGTTACCTCAACGGGGATATGAAAATCCCCAACAATAAGAATATCATACCTTTTGTTGACAGTAGGGAGAGGAAATTTAAAACCTCCAAAAATGATAGTTGGAACTTTTTCAATAGAATTGATGCTATGAACTTGAGATTGTTTCCTCGGAAAGTGTACCGTATGCTCATTACCATTAACATGAAAAGTGACATTGCCTTTGTTGCAATCAATAACAGCCCCTGCAGTATTAAGAAAAGGTCTACCAAGGATAATAGACATACTATCGTCCTCGGGAATATCAAGAATAACAAAGTCCGTTAAGATAGTGACATTTGCAACCACAACAGGCACATCCTCACAAATACCGACAGGTATAGCAGTTGATTTATCAGCCATTTTCAAAGATATTTCAGTAGGTGTCAACTTATCCAATTCAAGTCTACGATATAAAGAGAGAGGCATAACACTACCACCGGCTCCAAGATCACATAAAGCGGTTCTAACATAATTTCTTTTAATAGAGCATGGTATAGTTGGTACACCCGGATCTCCAAGTTTCTTTGGTATTCCACCCTTAAAAATGTAATTAGCAAGCATGGTGGAAATTTCAGCTTCCGGTATCTTTCTTTTTTTTGTGATGATATCCTTCATATAATTAGCATAATGATTTACTTTAAGCATATCAGTTAAGCGCATATGTAAGAAAATAGGTCTAATCATTTCAGCAAAGCGCTCAAAATCCTCATCATCCTTTGACTTGGATGGTTTAGGAGGAAAGGGCATGGGTTTCTGAACCCATGGTTCTCTTTCTTTACCGTGCTTCCTAGCAACAAAATCTCTCTTATCATGATGTTGATTCTTTGATTGTGGGTTATCAAGATCAACAGCAGGTTCAATTTCTACATCATTGTCTTTGCTAGGTTGAGCATCAACATGAACATTAACATTAACATTATCACTAGGTTCATGTTCATCACCTGATTGTGTTTTAGCATCAGAAATAGAAATATCATTGGGATTCTCAGGTGTGTCTACAGTAGGTTCACTAGAAGCATGCAAAGTCCTATCATCTTTCTTTTTCTTCTTTTTAGAAGAACTAGGTGACTCTAAATTATTTCTCTGAGAATCTTGCTCGATTCTCTTAGGGTGGCCTTCAAGATACAAAGGTTCCTGAGTCATTCTACCAGTTCTAGTAGCCACTCTAATAGCAAAGTCATTTTTACTATTCAATTCATCAAGCAAATCATTTTGAGCTTTGAGTACTTGCTCATCTTGAGTAGCAACCATAGAAGCATATTTGCTAACACGCTGAAGTTCATCTTTAACTCCAGCCAGATTATCACCTACACGTCCTATCTTGAAAGCATTATTCTTTAACTCTCTACCAACATAAGCATTAAAACTTTCTTGTCTAGCCATAAAGTCATCAAATTCATCTAAGCATGGGCTATGAAATTTAGTAGAGGGTATTTCAACTTTATCATATCTATAGAGAGAATTTACCTTTACTACCTGTGTCGGGTTATCAAGACAATTTGGTTCTTCAGGCGGTAAATTAAGACCATGTATTTCTTCAATAGGAGGTAAATTCTTAACATCTTCAGCTTTAATACCTTTTTCTTTCATTGATTTCTTTGCCTCTTGCATATCTTCAGGACTGAGAAATAAAACACCTCTCTTCTTCGGAGTTGGTTTAGGAATAGGCTCGGGAGTTGGCTCAATTGGTTTAGGAATTACTTCAGGAATTGGCTCAGGAAGAGTCCAATTATTTTCATTAGTTAACATATTATTCAATAATATTTCAGCTTCGTCGACTGTTCTTTCCCTGAAAACACAACCAGCACAACTATCCAAGTAGTCCTTGGAAGCATCGGTTAGTCCATTATAAAAGATATCAAGTATTTCATTTTTCTTAAGAGGATGATCAGGCAAAGCATTCAGTAACCGGAGAAGCCTCCCCCAAGCTTGTGGGAGACTCTCTTCTTTGATTTGCACAAAATTATATATTTCCCGCAAGGCAGCTTGTTTCTTATGAG
>NW_021274504.1:0-913 GCF_002162155.2 Triticum dicoccoides | reverse complement strand
CGCCCCCTACGCCACCGACGCCATTTGCCGCCGATGCGACCTCACGCCGACGCCCCTGACGCCACCTTCACGCCGACGCCCGACGCCCCCTACGACCTCGACGCCACCTTTGAGGTAACTCCCGAAACCTGCCCCCCGTCGCCGCCGTAGACGCGTTCTGACGCCGACGCCAACTTCCTAGAGTAATTAGAAAATATTTTTAGAGTAGGCCTAATATTTTTAGAGTAATAATTATGCATGCATGATAGCTTATATATGTATGAATTTTGTTTGTAGTTAGCAACGCCAGCGCGCCATCGTCCCCAAGGGCCGGCACCAATCTCATGGCACGAGGTACTATCCATTCATCATGTTTATCATGTACGCATACATAGTAGCTAACATTATTTTTGCTCCTATTCCTAGCGATGGAGGAGTACGGAGAGATTTTTTGTTCGGTTGAGAAGTGGTGTCTCTTGGTCAGCAAACTAAACTCTAGGCAGAAAACGCGGTTTGCGAGCACTAGTCTTGAAAAAATGTTGATGATTCCTAGTGTGCTGATGCGAAAATGTTTGCTCAAGTTTATTATTAAATCGTATGCAATGGACAGAAAAAGGTTCATCATGCCATCAAAAAACGGTGCGATTTCATTGCGCACCGAAGATGTGTATGACATTTTTGGGCTACAGAACAAGGGCAAAGATGCCATTAAAGCCCTAGGTAAAGGGGGGTTAAAGGCGAAGGTGAAGGTGCCTAGTCGTTTTGTAGATTCGAAAATGGGGCAAATGATGATAGACGATCTGATTGACAACATCGTTGCCAGTGGCACGTACGATGATGATTTCCTCCGTAGAATTGTTCTGGTTCTTCTGGGCACGGTTCTTGCACCGCAGTCCACCAGAGAAGTTCCTAATGCTTACTACAAGTTAGTGCA
>NW_021274503.1:0-1001 GCF_002162155.2 Triticum dicoccoides | reverse complement strand
TATCGTCAAATCAAATCAGTACCAACGATGTTCGTAATGTTGTCCTACTCGTGGTTGATCCCTCGAGCATACACCATTACATCTTTGGTCTGACCAATGCTATCACCGTGTTCACATGATGGTGGAAGTCCAGTGATATGGAAATTCCGATGAGTTGCTGTTGAGCCCATCAGTAGCATTTTGTCTCCCCCATGAATCATGTTGAACATCAACCTAGTGTTGGAAACTTGTGTAAGCATTTCTTCGTGTTTCGTTCATGAAGCATATGTTTGAATGAAAGTAGTGATTTTCCCTAATTCATGTGCATATGATGCAAGTTGCCGCCATGAATTTGAGGAAGATTGTTTTGTTTCCCTGGAATCATTCCAAATTAGTCATGCACACGTGCGAAGTATTCTGTGGTCTGGAGACTTGCAACCTTCATTCCATATGTGTCCCGAGCACACCAAGCCACTGATTGATTTGTTCAAAGGGAAGAAGTTCCTTCATAAGAGCTAATCATATGACTTATGCAAGGACTTCGTTATCCACGGTGATGGTTCCCAACCAGAACTCGGTAGTGTTTTATTGTAAGACTACCACGTGGTCATGCTTGTCCGGGACAACGTGTTCACATGTTTGTAGCAGAACCAGCTCATGTTTTGGAGCTTACTATCGTAGTTCATTTCCCAAGAATCTCGCAACGTCATCTCGTCGATTTGTGTTGCAAACTTTCATTTTTCTTTCTAGACTTGATGAGTCTGGGATATCCTGACACCAACCAGATCTGAATCTCAGGCAGATATGATGGTTGGAACATTCTCCAAGAACTATAATATTGGTCCCTCGATAACCGGTAAAGTGGATGTCGTGGCCAACACACCCAGCCGGAAGACCTGTTATTATAATATCTTGATTGAGGAAGTTGGCCACCTCCCCATAGGGATTTCGTAGGATTTACTCCCTAGTTGCCCCTATGGATTTTGAGATCCCGAAGTCCGACCTTTTACTTGATGTTCTAG
>NW_021274502.1:0-1097 GCF_002162155.2 Triticum dicoccoides | reverse complement strand
TGTTCAAACCCTTCTGGTTTTAGTTGCATTAGCCCAATACACTCATTTTGCCATGTCTCATGCATGCATCATATTGTTGCATACTGTTTGGTAATGTTTGTGTATCGGTGCTCTCTGCGGCAGGTTCTGTCTCCGAGGAATACCGTGATTACCCTAACGAAGAACCGTATCAGTGCATCGAACCATCAGGCAAGCAACCAACCATTTGATCATATCGATACAATCCCATGTTCTCGCTCCTGCTCTCTTTTACTGCATTAAGACAACGCGATTCAAACTGCTGTGTGCTACGGTAGTTGAACCCATTTCCTCTGCATGACCTGTCATTGCCACAGTAACTAGATGAAACCCACTAGCATGTGTAGGAGTTGATTGAGCCATATGTATGTGTTGTTCCTACCTTGCTATGCCTGCTATGCTTAGAGTCGTGTCAGATCTGGTTCATCTGGGTGATGGGCTAGAGTGAAATGATTATGTCGGTAATGAGAGTGGTGTGGTGAACACGATTTGGTAAAGGTATCGATGAGAGGCCATGTAGGAGTACATGGTGGGTTGTTTCATTGAAGCCGACCATAAGCACTGAGATCTGTATGCGTGATTTAAGATACAGCTACTACCATGCATTGGGCCATGAAATATGACCCCGCTCGACTTCTTATTCACCCTAGCTCTCTGTCCAGGAGTTGCAAGTAGTTTCTGGTGTTTGTAGCCTACTGGAGGCCGTGGACAGCGCTGACCGTAGGGGTGGGCTGTGATGCGGTAGGTACGTGGCCGGGTGTACCGAATACCCGTTAGGTATCTCGGGAACCCTGTTCACATCGTTCGGGGCCGTATGGGAAACCTCGGCCGGACTCCCTGCGGATGGAACCTGAATAGGCGATAAACCTGGACTAGAGGCTTAAGTGTTTAGGTAGGTCGTGGTCTACACCCACGTCGGCTTTCGCTTGAAGTCTGCCGAGCACATGTCGTGTGCAGACGCTAAGTGGTGGAAACATGTATGAAGAAGTACACCCCTGCAGGGTTATCATAATCTATTCGAATAGCCGCGTCCGCGGTAAAGGACTACTTGGTTGCCTATACAGTTCATAGACAAGTAA
>NW_021274501.1:0-1068 GCF_002162155.2 Triticum dicoccoides | reverse complement strand
TCATATATAATTTGTCCAATTTGGAGTTACAGAATAAAAGTTATGAATTTTTGAAGTTTAAATAATATTCTGGAATTTCCTGATTTAAATTAAATCCAGAAAATCAATTACTGCGTCAGCCTGACGTCAGTGTGACGTCAGCAGGTCAACGGAACAGGTCTGGGTCAAACCTGACAGTGGGTCCCGCATGTCAGGGTGGTTATTTTAATTAAGATTTAATTAAAACTAATCCTGTATAATTAACAGGGCTGGGCCCCACCTGTCATTGACTCAGGGGAGTCAACCAGGGCCCACCCGTGGTCAAAGTCAAAACCAGCGACGCCGGCGTTTAGCCGCCGGCGAGCCCGACGCGGCGGCGGGAGTGGTTTTGGCCATTTCGGCCACCAAATGGGCCGCGGAGACCACCGGAGTGGAGCTGAGGACAAACCGCAGCTCTTGGCGGAGTCCGTTGGGGTCGGGGTGGCCGGAGTTGGCGCCGGCGACGACTTTGGGGGCCACCGGGGTTCGGTCGAAGATGAACTTGGCGCTAGAGGGGTCGGTGAGGCTCGTGGAGTGGCTAGCTAGGTGTTGTGGGACTCGGTGAGTAAGATGGACACCATCTTGTGGCCGGAGTGTGGCCGGAAGCACGTCGGCGACGAGGTCCGCGACGGCGCGTGCGGGTGAACTTGGTGTGCTCGCTGTGGTGCACGAGAGAGAGAAAGAGAGGAAGGGGAAGTTAGCCCAGCTCACTGCGGTCTTGATGGAGAGGACGGCGTGGTCGGGGACGAGCTGCTGCGGCGGCGACGGCGAAGGGGATCTCCGGCGATGGCGGTTCGGGCGAGGTTGGTGCGGCGGCTTCGGGGCACGCGAGCGCTCGGGGCTCGACTAGCTCGAAGAAGTGGAGGACGGCGGAGCTTCTGGACACGGTGGCGCGGCGTGGAGACGAAGGGGAGCACGGCTACGGCGGAGGTGCGGCGACGGTGGCGTCGGCCATGGCGTGGGAGCGCGAGGGAGAGGAACTGGGGGCGAATGGAGGTGTCCAGGAGGGTCGGGGCGCGACGTGGAGCTCGTCCAGGCCATCAGGGCGGC
>NW_021274500.1:0-1826 GCF_002162155.2 Triticum dicoccoides | reverse complement strand
TTTGGGGTGGTGTCCCCCGCCCCCAAACGAATCTGGCTCTTCGGCCAAAGCAGGGGCCAGCTTAGGCAGGCGCTGAGGGTCATCACGTCTTCATCGTCGGCCCCGACGGGTCGAATCGGAGGTAACAAGTCGTCGCAGCCTGGCAGCACCCGAACCAGTTGAACCCTAAACAAGTTGGGTGGCATCTGGGTACCGTGGAACAAGGGGTTGCCCGGTTGAACGATTTTGCCCTTGGCGACATCGACCAACTCGTTGTTCACGAAGTGGAGGAGAGTGCACGGAACGTCGGCGGCGCCCTGCGAAAACATGTAGGGCGTCAGGGATGCCCAGTCAAAGGCAAGGAGATGAAGTCCTCGGCCGAGAGAGGCTTAATTAGTTACCGTGATGATGGCGTCGAGCTTGGCTAATGTCGAGGCACCGCCAACGGCGGGCGTGCAGTTGACGGAGGGGCCGCTTGCTGAAGAGGTGCCGGCCGGCGTACACCCGGGTGCATTAAGCTCCCGTGCCGGCGTCGGGGACACCAATGCCGCCTCCGCCGGAGGCACCAATGGCCCCGCCATCGCATTATGCAAGTTGCTGGCCGTGAAGCTAGGAATCGGGGGCGGCCCCTGTTGGCCGCCCGCAATCCACGCACTCAACCCCGAGATCAAGGTAGGCACAAGGGCGGTGATCGTCGCTCCGAGTCGTTGTTCCACTTGCTCTTGGACAATCTCCGGAATCCGCGCCACCTGTGCCTTGAGTTCTTGAACCTCTCGCGCCTGGCTTCCCGAGCTGGTCTTTTTCTCCTTCCGCACACCAGCGGTATAGTATGACCCCCATTTTGTCGACAAGCCTTTGCCGGCCACACGACCAGCTAACGTCGGCTTACTGAGCTTATCCTTGTTCTTCATTACATTCAACCCCCTATTTAGAGTGGTGTCCCAAGGGTTGCTCTTAGTCGACTCCGCGCTACTGCTTTCAGTCGCCTGCGGAAGGAATGTGAACCATTTAGAAATTTGGCTTCATTAATTAGAATGCAACCATATGGAGCTAATTATGCGGGGGTGTATTCCTTACCAGAACAAGCTCAAGCGCCCTGGTCTTCGGATCCGTGGTAAGCTCCTTTGTTATCGGGTCCTCCTTGTACCGGGCCCTGACATAGTTCCTAGTCTGCTTGTTACCGCTGTATTTCTCGAAGCGGGGCGGTAGGCCTTGCTCGGCACGGTCCGTGTCCTCCTTGTCCCATATAGGCTCCGCCACTCTGTAACCGCCGGGACCGAGTGTGTGTTCCCCTATGTTCAGCTCCCGCATTTGTTTCCCCCACTCACTTGATTGGGAGCTTGCGGTGCTCGAGCAATTGATCTTGAAGTCGTTATAGTCATCTTCGGTGATCGAAGGATTTTTCTCCTTGATCTTCTGATAACTCTCACCTTTCTCGATCATTCTCTTCACATTGCTTTTCCAAGTAGACAGGGCCTTGCTCATCTTCGTGAGGGCAGCATTGTTCACTTTATTCCCTTTGAGGCTTGTGTTTTCAAATTCAGCGGGGAACTTGTATCGTTCGTGCAGCTTCGTGAAGAGGAGGTTGCGCAAATTCCCTCGGTCAGGATGCCTCAGGTTCTCGGTGTTGATCGAGATGGTGCTCCGGACAATGCACCCGAGCTGAAGCGAGTACCCCTTGACTATTCGTTCGGGCGCCGTTGGATTCCCGTTGGAGTCCACTTCAGTAACTTCCTCCTTGAGGGTGCGGAGCACGATCGGGCGCCGGTCCTTCCGTTGCCTCTTCGGTTGGCTGCCATCTGTGCGTGCGCCGCCATCATCAGTGGTGGCATCCTCGGCGGCACCAT
>NW_021274499.1:0-1445 GCF_002162155.2 Triticum dicoccoides | reverse complement strand
GAGACGAGTTGCTGCTGCTGTTTGTGCTTTCACTAGTTTTGCATGTGTATGGTGGTCTGAACATTGTAGATTGTATCCTATTCCAACTACTTGGGCTGCTTTGAAAACTGCTATGCGTACGCGTTGGGTTCCACCATATTATCAACGTGAATTGCTTCAAAAATTGCAGCGTTTAAGACAAGGAAAAAATTCTGTAGAAGAATATTATCAGGAATTACAAACTGGCATGATTAGATGTGGTATTGTTGAGGAGAATGAAGCTATGCTTGCACGTTTTCTGGGTGGATTAAATAGAGAGATTCAGACCATTCTAGACTATAAGGAGTATACTAATATCACTCGTTTATTCCATCTTGCTTGTAAAGCTGAACGTGAAGTGCAGGATCGACAAGCATTGGGGCGAACTAACTTTTCTGCAGGCCAACCTTCATCATGGACACCATGTGCATCTTCTACTTCAACAGCACCAGCACCTCCATCCGGTGCCACCTCCAGCCGTGATACAAGAAAACTGGCACAACCACCATTATCTGCCAAGAGCGCACCTGCGGGACCTGCACAGCGTTCTTCTTCTTCCATGGCATCAACAGGGCACACAAGTGATATTATTTGTCGTCGTTGTAAGGGAGGAGGTCATTATGCGAGGGAATGCAAATCTCCGCGTGTGATGATTGCTACCGCGGATGGTGGATATGAGTCCGCTAGTGACTATGATGAGGAGACATTGGCTCTTATTACACGTGAAGAACATGGTGGAGATGATTCTGATCATGGGACGCAATACATGGCTCCTGAAGACGCTGATAGGTATGAATGTTTAGTTGCTCAACGTGTTTTGAGTGTGCAGGTCACACAAGCTGAGCAAAATCAGAGGCAAAATTTGTTCCATACCAAGGGAGTTGTGAAGGAACGTTCTGTGCGCGTCATAATAGACGGAGGGAGCTGCAACAACTTGGCAAGCATGGAGATGGTGGAGAAGCTTTCTCTCACCACAAGACCACATCCACATCCTTACTACATCCAATGGTTCAACAACAGCGGCAAGGTTAAGGTAACACGTACTGTTCGTGTGCATTTTAGTATATCTACATATGCTGATTATGTTGATTGTGATGTGGTACCTATGCAAGCATGTTCCTTATTACTTGGTAGACCATGGCAATTTGATAAAAATTCTGTACACCATGGTAGAAACAATCACTATACTCTTGTTCATAAGGATAAAAATATTACTTTGCTTCCTATGACTCCTGATTCCATTTTGAAAGATGATATTAATAGAGCTAATAAAGCAAAACAGGAGACGAATAAGAGTGAAAATCAGATTGTGGCAAAAGAATTTGAGCAACAAATGAAGCCTAATCATAAACCATCTAGTGTTGCTTCTGAAATTAAATTGAAAAGTGCATGTTTATTTGCCACCAAATCTGATATTGATGAGCTAG
>NW_021274498.1:0-1446 GCF_002162155.2 Triticum dicoccoides | reverse complement strand
ATAGGTTGTGCAGATGTGTTAGCGACTCTACTATTTTTACAAAAATGATGTGGCCAAAAATAGAGAATATCAACAACTTATAAAGGTCTATGAGACCATCTAGTTTGATATGCTCATATAATCTAATTGCAACTAATATATGATTACGTCAAAATATATCTGAATTTAGGTTTATTTTTATCCTGAATTGTTCCACCTAATCACAGAATAAAACCAAACCAATATTAAGCACGCTTTGTTCTTTAAGCAGATAACTGGATGTTCGTCAAGATATATCTGAATTTAGGTTCAGTTTTACTTTCTTCCTCTTTTCTGCAATGGTTAGGGTACTGCACTAATCCGTGAAGGCTGAAACGTTGTTCAAACATGTTCTGCAAATTAAAGAACAAAGCACCCACAGAATAAAACCAAACCTAGGTAGTCTAACGAGCATCCGGTTATTGTGCCACCTGCTCACACACATGCCTCTCATCCCTTATCTTGTCCGTGCCAAATCACAAATGAACCAGGTGATGGTCAGAGAGCAATGAGGCAAATCATTCTGAGCACAAGGAAAAGCACCAAACCAATGAAGGGAGACACAATTAAATACACAAAGTGAAGAAAGAGATAACTCCTCTGATCCCCACAATACCTGCAGAATCCACCACCACGAGATGTTTTCGAAACCCCAGCACGTCACAGCGGCGGAAGCCAATAATAAACCACGAGTACCAAATTCGACAAGAAAGATGGGCACGAGATGCGATATGACCAGGAACCTACTCGATTTGCAGGAGAAGGTGCTGTGAAACCGGATGGAGCTCCTCCCACTTGGCCGTGTACCCTGCATGTTCCCCTTCCGCCGTGTACAGCCTCACCTTCTGCTGCTGCTCTGCCTGCGGCTGCGCCCGCGCCTGATGCGGCCACGGTGAACGGCCCTGCCCCAATTGCGTCCACGCAGCCGCCCCCGCCTGCGGCTGCGCCAACGCCCACGACTGCAGGGGTGCCACCTCCCGTGCTACCTCGGCCCCGATGGAAAGGAGGCGGGCACCGACGGAGATGACGGCGGCGTAGGGAAGGGAGGTGGGCGCGGCGAGGGTTCGGAGGGAGTGGAGGCGGCGGCGAGGCGGGAGGAGCGGGGCGCGGGGAGGAGAGGATGCGGCCCTGTCCCGGTCGGCTGCACGCCATGGCCCCGGAAGACGGCACGGGCGTGCGATGCAGCGACGGCCGACTGGCGGTGGTGTAGGCAGGCCGCGACCCCGTCCAGATCGAGGGGGGCGAGGCCTCCCTCCCTCGCCCACGGCCCTGTCCCGGTCGGGTCCTCCCTCCGCTGCTGCCGCGTGCCCCTCCTCCTTCTGTTGCTCCCCGGAGGCAGCCGCCTCCTCGTCCTCCCCGAGCGCGAGCTCCTCCTCGGCGACGGGGACGGGGCAGGCAGCCATGGCGGGCAGGGCGGGACGGCGGAGC
>NW_021274497.1:0-1155 GCF_002162155.2 Triticum dicoccoides | reverse complement strand
GAGAGCGAGGGAGAGGAGAGGAGAGCCGGGGGAGAGTGAGAGAGAGCAGGGGGAGAGGCGTGGCGTCGTCCAGGGCATCGAGCGAGGAGGGGAGGGCAGGCAAGCAGGCGAGCAGGTGGCGTGGCGCGGTGGCGCGCGCGCGCGCCGGCCACACTCCCCTCCCTCTGTCGGGACGAAGACGACAGAGGAGGGAGGTGGGCTGGGCCGGCTGCCGGCTGGGCCAGCCAGCTGGCTGGGCCGCACAGTGGAGGAGCCCAGGTAAGCTCCTCCTGTTATATATTTTTCTGTTTTTTAATTTCTGACATTTGTTTTGATTTAAATAATATATTAAATCATTTATTTAACTTATGCCAATTTCTGCAGGAGCTATTTATATTATTCCAGAGCTCTTTTATAATTGGCATCATATTTGGGCATATATTAATATATATAATTAATATATTTCCAATGCAAATATTTATGCATTAATTCCAAATGCCCAAAATAAATGTCCATGAGCCACTAAAAATATTGGTTTGATTTTTATCTCTGTCCAATATTTTCAGAGAGCAACATGAGCATTTTCTTGGACCCTTTTGGAGAAATTTTTATTTGGGTCATTTTCAAAATGGTTCTGAGGGTTTCACAGATCCCCATTTCAAGTTTCTGATGAAAGAGTAAACATGATGCAACACTCTAATGCATGACTAGATAGGGTGTGACAACTCACCCCCACTCAAAAGAATCTCGTCCCGAGATTTGGGTTCCTCCGGGAAGAAGGCGGGATACTCGAGTCGAAGACGATCCTCCCTTTCCCAGGTTGCTTCATCCTCAGAATGGTGCGACCATTGAACTTTGAGAAATTTGATATTATGACGCCGGGTGGTACGTTCGGCTTGATCGAGGATACGAATGGGGTACTCTCGATATGTAAGATCATCTTGAAGATCAAGCGTTTCGTGGTCCACTTCACGGATAGGATCCGAGAAGCAACGCCTGAGTTGAGAAACGTGGAAGACATCGTGAACTCTGGAGAGGTGCGGAGGTAGTTCCAACTGGTAGGCAACTTCTCCTCGTTTGGCAAGGATGCGAAAAGGTCCAATGTAACGAGGAGCCAATTTGCCTTTGATACCGAAACGATGGGTTCCCTTCAGAGGGGTGACCCGAAGATAAGCC
>NW_021274496.1:0-1993 GCF_002162155.2 Triticum dicoccoides | reverse complement strand
TTGGTAAAACCTTGATGATTATGGAAATGCTCAAGTTCTTGAGAGCACGCACAAGTGCTAGGTTTGATCATCAGCACTAACCGGATTGCTCTCAGTTTTCTCGATTATGCTATGACCTTTTCAAACAGTGAATTCACTCTCTAGTGTTGGGTTCTTCCCCAGTTACCAGAATCATTCCCAGCATTTGCATTTTGTTCCCAGCTTGCACCGCCAATGTGCCATTCTACCATGGGTCTCTTCCATTTCCGGTGATAAGCAAATTCATCCATTACGTTGTCTTCAACAAGGTAATCCACATCATCCAAGTCCGAGTATGCCATTCTACCGACCCCCGCCACTCGATTGCTGTGATTTGCCTTAGGCTGATATAGAGAGTCTCAATGATCTCTATATCAAAGGTAATTCTTTTTGCCACTTAAGATAATAATCTACGAATCACCCTCCTCCAGGATGTTTCGTCGTGGTATCATGGCAATTCTACTCCTTGCTACGTTGACAATCGTTTACCACCTTCTTAAGTCTGGAATTGTGGTCTACCTAGTGAACCTTCGTCATCCATTTCTTTCCACCCCTCTTGATGTGTACCTCGTGTCTCAACTCGAGAGATGGTCCTATGTCTCATTCCGTGAGTTGTTCGATCTTCGAGAAGATTGACCCTTCTAGAGTCTCCTTCTTCCCTCCATGTCATGTTGACAGGATTTCTCAGAGCAGGACTTCAAGACAATAATGGTGTTCAAATCAACGTTCATTGAAGTGCACCCTGGATCGTGGAGATTATACTAGTCTGCGTTACCCTTCACTTTACCCTACGCTTGAATCTTGAGACGAGATTCTTGTTTAGTGGGGGTGAGTTGTCACATCCCCAGCTGCTGGTAGTGCTCTAGGCTAGCTTCATGTGTGCATCATGTCTAAATTTCTGAAACTTGAATTGAGCATTGTTGAAACCTCAAAATCTAATTAAAAGAAGGGCAAGCACCCTTTAAATTGCATTCTGTGAATCCAAAATGCCCTAAAAATAGTTTTGTGAATTTTGGCAAGAGTTATATATCAAACCAAAATTCTGGAATATTTTTAAGGAATTATTTGGTCTCTGAATTTAAATCAATAACCTATTTGAATTTGGGGATATATTCATAATATATAATGAATATATTTTCAAATGCTTTGAAATGTTTTATGTACTTTTGGAATAGTCCAGAGAGGTAACATAAAATATTTCAGAATGTTTTGGCACTGTATGAAATTATTTTGAATTTGAAAACAGTGGCAAAATAAAATAAAAAGGGAAACAGAATAGAAAAATTAAAAGGAACAGTACTCACCTGGTCCACTTACCTGGTGGCCCAACAGGACCGGCCCAGCTCAGCCCAGCCCACCTCTTCCTCTCTCCTACTGTCTTCAACCTCCTGCCAGTGGGCAGGAGGGCGTGTGGCCGCCGTGCGCGCACACGCGCCTCGGCCACCTCCTGCTTGCCGCCCCCCCTCGACGCCCTGGCCTTCTCTGGTGGTGCCACGCATCTCCCTGCCTCTCTCCCTCACTCTTCTTCGCTCCTCCCCCTCCTCTGTTCTCCCCACCGAGAGCCGCCGCCGCCGCCGCTCGCAACCACCGCAACCACAGCCACTCCCTCGCTCCCTCTCTGCATACCCGAGCTCCGCCACGACCCCGTGGAGCAACACACTCGATGCACGCGACCAGAAGAGGCCCCAGCCGACCGGAGCATCGTCGTCTTCACCTCCGGTGCCCGGAGATCGACTCCACCGATTCGGCGCGTCCAGAGCTTCCCCGACTTCATCGTCTCCTCCGCTAGCCCCTCCGTGAGCTCTCCTACGTTTCCCCTCTCTCCCCGTTGGTTTCCCGTGCAGTAGCCATGGTAGTCACCGTACCGAGCGCCGCCGTCCGCCATGGACGCCGGGCATGGCACTGACGTGCTGTTGCGGCCAGTCCGACGAGCCTAGCGTGCTCCTAGCTGCCCCAGGAGTCCGCATAGCCCCTC
>NW_021274495.1:1491-5800 GCF_002162155.2 Triticum dicoccoides | reverse complement strand
AAAGTCTTCAAAATAATATTCGATCTTCCGAAAATCCTCTGGAGCCTTTGGCTCTTGAAATTCTTGCTTGCTTGCATTATGGTTAATCCCATAAGTCTCGTAGTCCTAATGACATTCCTTGTCATTATCATTTTGAGTCTGTTGACTCAATATGTTTGCGAATACACGCAATCATCATTGATCCTTATAAATTACTTTTCCGGCTAAGCTGCCATTCTTTTAACTGGAACTGGTTCCCGACCAATCCAATTGTCTTTGATTGTACCCTAAGGCTATTCAACTTATCCACCCCTAATCAGAGCATTGCTTCTGATCCCTTGATTTGGAAATCATAATTCCTTGCATTTGACAATTGAGTTAGTCAGTTGTTTCTATAATCTGCTTCCTCTAGTTGAGTACCGATGCTCACACCAGATCCCTTATGGACCACCAGATCCTTTGTTGGATTTTATCTGACAGATTCCTTCATATTCTATAAGCTTGTGAGCCTTTCCTCGGATACATAATGCCTTTGGTAAATTGTATCATCTGCTTTCTCCAGCATGCTCTACTCTCGAGCTTGTGTTATTTATTCCTGAAATTGTGGTATATGCTCCTAAGATGCCTCGATGGGTTGAACCTATGCCTTCCATATTAGGTGTGAACTCAAAAGTTTTCACGAGTCATAGTCGTCTGGTATTTTGCCAGATAATTCAACCCTACAACTTCTTCGAAAAAGAGAAGTGAATGAAAGGTTATACACTAAAGAAGTGGGAGTCGACCTTGAACTTGTGTTCATGCCCATGGACACGATGTATATCCTATCATGGGAGCTTCTTGTAATAATAACTATCCCCTTGATATAATATCATATGGTATCTGTGAATTGATCCTTGTAATCGTGGTTCCGACCATATGTTCTTCTTTGATCCCATTTCTCGAGCAAGTTTAAGCGCTTGTCTTCTATATATCAATACACCCCACTTCAACCTTTCATTTGATATGCCTTCGAGTATTATCCCCTGGTATCTCGAGGATATCTTGCCATTGCACTACATCTTATGAACTTGTGCTGGAGTAATACCTTTCCCTATCAGAGTCACTCCACGAGTTCTGGGTTGTCGTCAACCGAGAACATCGGTAAGTGAATTGATTCCGCACTCTGATACGATAACTCTAAGTAATTTTCGTTGCTTATGAGTTTAATAATCCTTGAAGTCATTCCTAGCCTGATTGGATACATCCTTATCGTGCTAAATTTTAACTGTGCTACCTGGTTCTTTTTCCCGGAGCACACTTTTCGATGATGAGCAAATCATGCGTCGATCTTCCTCGTCATATCAATTCTCCTTGGACAACAAACTTGATTTCGAGTTTGTGTCGTACCTATGGTTCCAGTAACCTTTTGCTTCACCATTCCCTTGGTGTGATGTTGTCGCTGGTTGATTACATCTTCATGAAACCTCTCGAGAAGTGCGTCGTGATCATCATCAACATTCTGAGTGTTTCCAGGATATCAATCAAATTCTTGATGAGAAATAGCATCCTTTGCCCTCGATGATTTGGGTTATCATCGACAACTTTATTGCATTCTCTCCAACACAAAACTTGTTCCTGTTTTGTGTTGCACCTTGAGTTCCTTGCTACCCGACTTATGATATGTTCTACCGCGGAGTATTACCATCTTTTATGTCAAGGATGTTGTGGGGATTACTCCACCTCTCAAGAATTCTTGGTATAGTGATACTTCTCCCCATCATCATTCTTTCTTGGTCCTCGAGTTGATTCCAAACGGGGTACCAACAAGTGAACGGTGCTGTTTGGATTCTGCCCTTCTAGCAATCCTATTGCTTTGAAGTTAATGGTCGGCCATTCATTGTTTGACTATTGATTATTGAATCACCATTCCGACGTTGGTCGTGCAACCCAGCCCATATTCGGGTGCGCCTTTCACCCAATGTTTAATTGTGTATGATTTCCCTCGAACATACTTAGCTATATCATTTGATCTGACAAATGTTATCTTCTTGTTCACATAAGTGTGGACATCCATCTTTTGAAAATCTTAATGAATTGTTGCTGAGTCCATCAGCCACCTCCTTATCCGCTCCTTGGTTTATTGATGAACTCTTGTTTCGGAACTCGCTTGCATAGTTCAATTCCCGAGAATCTTACAATGTCATCTCGACAATTTGTGTTGCACCTTTCTTCTCAGGCATCCTAAGTCTGAGTTATCCTGACGGCCATCGATCTGAACCTCGGTCAGATATGATGGTTGGAACATAATTTCAATAGCTATAACATTGGTTCTTATATGACCCGGTAAGGTCATGTCATGCCTAGCACACCTGGCCGGAGGACCTATTGTTATAGTTCTTCCTTTTAGCAAGATTAGCCATTCTTCCATTAGGGAATTGTAAGGCTTATTCTATAAGTTGATCCTGATGGATCCTTCATGTTTCCAAAGTCTGATCTTCACCTGAAGACCATGTCAATGCTATCTCGAAGCATGTCAATGGTACTCCGATTTTCAACAGGAACATTTGAAGCACGATGCTAAATTTTGTTTATCATTTATCCTAACACCGTTGTATGGGTAATATCATGAGATTCCTCCCCCCCTTACCTAAATGGTTGTCTACTTTATACCCTGTCATGGATATCTTGCTCTGCTTGTCCTTGGGAAGGATATACCCCTGATATATGTGTTTAAACACATTTTCCTTTCCATTATTTGGTTTAACCTTTCTTGTGATCTATATAATCTAAGCAGTAATAATTCACTGCGTAGGTAAAACACCTCGGTGTACAACTCTGACAGTGAGACCCTGTTTCTATTGTTGATGGCATTTCGGTAACCGCCGATGGATGAGAACTTTGCCTCTTGGCCCGCCTCGTTCAACGAGCAGGAAAATAGTTCTCTTCGTCCCTCGCCCTTGGTATCGACGTTGTCGCCGACATAATCGACAGGCTACCCCCCTGACATGCCTTGCTTGCATGATCACGCAAGAGTCTCCACCCTTCCTACTTTAACCACATGATGGGCCCATAACCCACAGTTCCACAAGATCGAAACCTGACTCCCATGTACACCCCCTGTTCCCAAGGTTGTTCCTCGCACGTGACCTCGCATGTAATTCACGAGCCGCCTTCAGTTCTGATATCAGACACAATACTTATTCCCATTGTTTTGACCCTTTCACGCCCTATAACAGACATCGAACGATTGCCTGCCCGCTCGAAACTTCCCAGGTTACCTCCTTACTTTGCTCTCGATAATTTCTTAAGATTCGATTCGAGAGTTACTTTCCGCCACCTTCCTCGATGTTGTCGACCCGATAGTCAACCTTGCCGACGTCTGTTCTCCCAGAATGCCTACCCTTTATTCTTTCGTAAGTACGATGGAGTTCCTGAAGAAAGGGCGCCGACTTCATCATGATGACCTGAAATAGAGAAATGAAGACTTCAACGTAATGGATCGACCTCTTCGAGAAGAGCAACCAAGATCAAGAAGACCCGTTAGAATTTCGTAACCAGAATTTTCCCCTTAGTCCCCCTCTTAAATCTCGGGACGAGATTTCTTGTAGTGGAGGAGAATTGTGACGCCCGGGTAATTAAGCTACAGTAACCCTCTGCTAAGGATGCCACGTCCCCTCGGTTACTGTTGATAAACTCGAGTTAGTTCAAAAACGATTCAAATTCAAATTTAAAATATAAGCAAACAGTAAAAGTTTTCAAGCATTAAAACTAAATTGTTCATCATGTGGCAAATAATCCCTAACTAATTGAGGTGAAGAAACCCCATTCTTATAGAAAGTTTAGATGCATTTGAATAATTAAAATAGTAGGTAAAACAATGAAATAAATGTCTTTTGCATTTTATAAAATAATAAATTGTTTATTTAGTTGCCCCTAAGTTAATGGGACAGTAGCATAATTATTAACTCTAAATTAGTGACTGCTTTTATAATTTATAAAACTAATACAACTGAGAAATTAAAAGAAAACAGAAAAGTAAATAAATAAAAGAAAAGAAAATACAGAAGAGAAAAACTAAACTAACAAAAAAACAAAAAATAAAGAGAAAGCCCCCCCTCCCCCCCGCTGGGCCAAGTGGCCCAGCTGGCCTTCGCCGTCCGAACTGGCCGGCCCAACTGGCCCAGCCGGCCACACCTTATCCCCACACCCCCGCAAACCCTAATCCCCAATCTCCCCCACTCCTCCCACTCTCCCCCCCGATTGGATCGGGGGCTCGAACCGCCCCGACCCCGTCGCCTCAACGCCGCGCCGGCGCCCGCCCGAAGCCGTCCGTCGCCGCCTGAAGACCACC
>NW_021274495.1:0-1481 GCF_002162155.2 Triticum dicoccoides | reverse complement strand
GCTGCAGCTGCCGTGGCCTCGCCCCTCACGCCAGCCCGTCCGCGCGGCCCCACTCCGGCGGCGCCTCCTCTGCCGCCCGCGAGCTCGCTCGTCGCCGGCCCCGCACTTCGTCTCCCCACGCCGGCCGGCCACCGCGGTCGTCTTGGCCACTGGCCTCGCCTCGCCACACTCCGTGGGGGTGAGCGCTCGCCCCGGCGCCCGTCGCCCTCCTGCCCGCTAACCCGCTAAGGCCCCCCGGGGCCTATGACAAGGGGGCCCCATCCCCCAGAACGTTTTATATAAAAAAAGAATAAAAATAATAATTAATAAAATTATTAATTAATTAATTGTGTTTAATTAACCTAATAACTAATTAAACTAATTAACTACTGTTAATTAACATAACTATTCTGTTAACTAAACTAATTAACCTGGTTAATTAGTTAACAAACAAGGACATGTGGGTCCCACTGGACCCACCTGTCTGTTTGACTGGTCAACCGACCAGTTGACCTGCTGACATCACTCTGATGTCATGCCTGCGTCATCATTCACTGTTCTGGATAATGTTAAATTAAATTAATTAAATAAATTCTAAAAATGATTTAAAACTTTAGAAAATCATATAAAATAATCCGTAACTCGGATGAAAATACTTTGTACATGAAAGTTGCTCAGAACGACGAGACGAATCCGGATACGCAGCCCATTCGTCCGCCACGCGTCCCTAGCATAGAGAACCTGCAACATTTCACCTCCGGTTCATCTGTCCGAAAACACGAAACACTGGGGGTACTTTCCCGGATGTTTCCCCCCTTCACCGGTATCACCTCATACCGCGTTAGAACACGTCTAGCTCTGCTTGTTGACCTGTTATGCACTTGCTTGCTATGTATTTACTGTTTCTCCCCCCTCTTCTCTCCGGTAGCCCCTGTGACGATGCTGATGCCCCTGTGGACGACTACGTCACCGACAACCCCTCCTTCTTGTCTGAGCAACCAGGCAAGCCCCCCCCTTGATCACCAGATATCGCCTATTCTACTCTATACTGCTTGCATTAGAGTAGTGTAGCATGTTACTGCTTTCCGTTATACCTATCCTGATGCATAGCCTGCCCTTGCTACACCTATTGATACCTTACCTGCAATCCTAAATGCTTAGTATAGGATGCTAGTTTATCATCATTGGCCCTACATTCTTGTCGGTCTGCCTTGCTATACTATTGGGCCGTGATCACTCGGGAGGTGATCACGGGTATATACTATACATACATACATACTATACAGATGGTGACTAAAGTCGGGTCCGCTCGAAGAGTACCCGCGAGTGATTCACGGATTGGGGGCTGAAAGGACCTTTGTCCCGACGGCCCTCTGTGTGGATCTTTGTGGCGGAGCGACAGGGCAGGTTGAGACCGCCTAGGAGAGAGGTGGGCCTGGCCCTGGTCGGCGTCCGCGGTTGCTTCATAATAACACGCTTAACGAGATCTTGGTATTTGATCT
>NW_021274494.1:0-955 GCF_002162155.2 Triticum dicoccoides | reverse complement strand
GCCCGGCGCCGCCGCCTCCCTCCCCACCCCGCCCCGCCCGGCGCCGCCGTACACCGCCGCCGCGCCTACCCCTGCCTCCTGCACCTGCTACCATGGCACCGCCGGGACTCCTCCCCACTGCTTCCACCTCGACAATGGTTTCCCCAACCCCGCCGGCTTCGCCACCAGCCACTCCTTCATCCACAATAATCATAGGAGACAGCTACACGGGCGAGCCTACGAGCAAGACCTCGACGACGCTGGCGGTGGAAGACCACGGATGTGAGGGCGCTTGGAAGGCCGCCGTGCCGCGATTAAGTCATGAGGACCGCGGCGGCAGCAGTCAAAATCTTCATGAAGTCTCTCCGCTTACCCTCCCTCGGTCTGATTTCTCTCCAATCTTTGAATCCCCTCAGTTTGAACTAATGCCATGTATTTTCTGAACAGTTAGTAAATCATTTGTCAGTTGAAAGATGGTTGATGCACCAAAAAAGATTGTATTGATTCAATCTGGAAAAGTCAAGATCACAATAGCTTTCAGAACAATTAGTGAATCATTTGTCAGTTGAAAGATGGTTGATGCACCAAAAAAGATTGTATTGATTCAATCTGGAAAAGTCAAGATCACAATAGCAATTACATATGCATTTGTTGGGCCAAAAGTAGCAGTTACATATGCATTTAGTTAATCTTTTGGCCTATCACCGTTTCATGCATTTTTTGTGGACTTTCATTTGACCTTGAGTGTTGACTTGCTTTTCTGTTGCTAACAATGTCCGGCTTGCCGAATGTACTTGCTTATCCTTGTACTGGAGTACCATTATTCACCATATACACACTTTCCAATTCTGTCTGTTTACTATCTAGGAGTCAGACCATGGCTGCACGGAGCAGGTCCACCCACTAGGGGCTGGCCGCCGTGTCCGCCATGAGGATTCCTGCACTAAGCCTTGCCGGCGTTCCCGGCCACCAAGGT
>NW_021274493.1:0-1042 GCF_002162155.2 Triticum dicoccoides | reverse complement strand
TGCTTTGATTGACGGTAGCATTATAAGATGATCTCTCACTAAATTATCAAGAAGTGTTCTCCCTGAGTATGCACCGTTGCAAAAGTTCTTCGTGCTGAGACACCACGTGATGATCGGGTGTGATAGGCTCTACGTTCAAATACAACGGGTGCAAAACAGTTGCGCACGCAGAATACTCAGGTTAAACTTGACGAGCCTAGCATATGCAGATATGGCCTCGGAACACGGAGACCGAAAGGTCGAGCGTGAATCATATAGTAGATATGATCAACATAATGATGTTCACCGATGAAACTACTCCATCTCACGTGATGATCGGACATGGTTTAGTTGATTTGGATCACGTGATCACTTAGAGGATTAGAGGGATGTCTATCTAAGTGGGAGTTCTTTAATAATATGATTAATTGAACTTAAAATTTATCATGAACTTAGTCCCTGATAGTATCTTGCTTGTTTATGTTGATAGTAGATAGATGGCTCGTGCTGTTGTTCCGTTAAATTTTAATGCGTTCCTTGAGAAAGCAAAGTTGAAAGATGATGGTAGCAATTACATGGACTGGGTCCGTAACTTGAGGATTATCCTCATTGCTGCACAGAAGAATTACGTCCTGGAAGCACCGCTGGGTGCCAGGACTGCTGCTGGAGCAACGCCAGATGTTATGAACGTCTGGCAGAGCAAAACTGATGACTACTCGATAGTTCAGTGTGCCATGCTTTACGGCTTAGAATCGGGACTTCAACGACGTTTTGAACGTCATGGAGCATATGAGATGTTCCAGGAGTTGAAGTTAATATTTCAAGCAAATGCCCGGATTGAGAGATATGAAGTCTCCAATAAGTTCTATAGCTGCAAGATGGAAGAGAACAGTTCTGTCAGTGAGCATATACTCAAAATGTCTGGGTATAATAATCACTTGATTCAATTGGGAGTTAATCTTCCAGATGATTGCGTCATTGACAGAATTCTCCAATCACTGCCACCAAGCTACAAGAGCTTCGTGATGAACTATAATATGCAAGGGATGAACAAGACTATTCC
>NW_021274492.1:0-1957 GCF_002162155.2 Triticum dicoccoides | reverse complement strand
GTTAAACGATAGCGCTTGTTGGGAGGCAACCCAATTTTACTTTTTGTTTTTTGTTTTTGCTTATGTTTAGGAATAAATAATCCATCTAGCCTCTGGTTAGATGTGGTTTTATGTTTTAATTAGTGTTTGTGCCAAGTAGAACCTATAGGATAACCTACGATGATAGTTGATTTGATTCTGCTGAAAAACAGAAACTTTGCTCTCACGAAAAAAAATCAATAAATCACAGAAACGTGATTTTGCATTGATTCTTTTTGCTTCTGATCAATAGACAAATTGTCCAGTACGTCCTATGTTGGTAGAATTTTTAGAGTTCCAGAAGTTTGCGTTAGTTACAGATTGCTACAGATTGTTCTGTTTTTGACAGGTTCTGTTTTTCGTGTGTTGTTTGCTCATTTCAATGCATCTATGGCTAATAAATTAGTTTATAAACCATAAGAAAGTTGGAATACAGTAGGTTTAACACCAATATAAATGAAGAATGAGTTCATTACAGTACCTTAAATTATTCTTTTGTTTTCTTTCACTAACGGAGCTCACGAGATTTCTATTGAGTTTTGTGTTGTGAAGTTTTCAAGTTTTGGGTGAATTCTTGTGATGGATTATGAAACAAGGAGTGGCAAGAGCCTAAGCTTAGGGATTCCCATGGAACCCCCAAGATAATCCAAGGACACCAAAAAGTCAAAGCTTGGGGATGCCCCGGAAGGTATCCCCTCTTTCGTCTACTTCCATCGGTAATTTACTTGGAGCTATATTTTTATTCACCACATGTTATGTGTTTTGCTTGGAGGATCTTGTATTATTTGCGTCTTTGCTTGTTAGTTTACCACAATCATCCTTGCTGTACACACCTTTTGATAGAGCCATAAATGATTTAGAATTTGCTAGAATACTCTATGTGCTTCACTTATATCTTTTGAGCTTGATAGTTTTGCTCATCGTGCTTCACTTATACCTTTTTGAGCATGATAATTTTTGCTCTAGTGCTTCACTCAGATCTTTTAGAGCACGGTGGTGGATTTGTTTTAAAGAAACTATTGATCTCTCATGCTTCACTTAGATTATTTTGAGAGTTGTTAATAGCATGGTAATTTGCTTAAAGATAATATACTTGGTATTCAAGATATGTGAAACTTTCTTTTGAGTGCGTTGAATACTAAGATATGTTTGATGCTTGATAATTGTTTTGAGATATGGAGGTGATAATATCAAAGCAATGCTAGTTGGGGTGATTATGAATTTGAAGAATGCTTGTGTTGAAGTTTGTGATTCCCGTAGCATGCACGTATGGTGAACCACTTTGTGATGAAGTCGGAGAACAATTTTATTTATTGATTGTCTTCCTTATGAGTGGCAGTCGGGGATGAGCGATGGTCTTTTCCTACCAATCAACCCCCCTAGGAGTATGCATGTAGTGCTTTGGTTTTTGATGACTTCTAGATTTTTGCAACAAGTGCATGAGTTCTTTTGATTAATGTTGAGTCCATGGATTATACGCACTTTCACCCTTCCACCATTGCTAGCCTCTCTAATACCGCGCACTTTTCGCCGGTATCATACACCCACCATATACCTTCCTCGAAACATCCACCATACCTACCTATCATGGCATTTCCATAGCCATTCCGAGATATATTTCCATGCAACTTTCCATCGTTCCGTTCATATGACACACATTACTTTTGTCATATTCCTTTGTGCATGAACATGTAGTTGACATTGTATTTGTGGCAAGGTCACCTTAATAATTTTCATACATTTCGCTCTTGATTCATTGCATATCCCGGTACACCGCCGGAGGCATTCATATAGAGTCATATTTTGTTCTAAGTATTGAGTTGTAATTGTTGAGTTGTAAGAAAAAATAAAAGTGTGATGATCATCATTATTAGAGCATTGTCCCAGTGAGGAAAGGATGATGGAGACTATGATTCCCCCATAAGTCGGGATGAGACTC
>NW_021274491.1:0-1188 GCF_002162155.2 Triticum dicoccoides | reverse complement strand
ATAGCCTGGAGATACCCTTGTGCTCCCGGAAGTGATCCTGGCATATACCGGAAATCAGAGTCCCGAAATAGACCAGATCTGACTCGCATAATGGTCATCATAGAGTAGGCGGCGTCCTGCACAGCCATCTCAATAGTAACCCCGAGTCCATAAGAGCAGTGAAGAGGCTCGGTGGATCCAGGATAAGATGGAAATATCCTGACAGTGCAGAGATACTGGCTTTGATTAAAGTCTCGGAATTGCTCTTCGACCGTGTACTCAGGATACCAGCGGTATCCAGCCTCAGTCATTACCCTGACCAACTTGGCAGTATGGCCGGGTACATCTAGGCATCGAGTCAGGCGAACCACTTGATTGAGGTCGCGAGTGGCCATCTGAAAGCACAATCGTAATGCAAAGGCATTAGAATTTCTAGCGAAATTTTGGCAGCATAACAGCTGTAAATGCTCAAGAAGGATTTTGAGACAATTGACAAAGGATTTCATACACACTCAACATCATCATATCAAAGTTCTGAATCCATTCTAACAACATAATGTGGTAGTAGAACTGAACTAGGTTTGTATCCATCAAACTTATAAGGTACTACTGATTAGTAACACGTGATCCTGATAGAGAGAATAGATCCTAATTCCTTAACCCCCGGTAGAAGAATGGACTGACTCAGATCAGAATGTCATAAGATAAAGGAGTAAAAGAGCCTTACGTTCCATCCCACAAACAATTCCCCTACATATAACTAAAGAATTTCTAGACTTAACATCGACCAGTTTGGCTTGGAGAACCTACAGGCAGTCCGGCTCTGATGCCAACGCTGTCAGGACCCCGACTCGATGTCACATCGATCTAGCCGGTAACACCTCATATCACCTTGCGGCCTCACGCACGGTATCCCCACGGGTGTCGCCTTACCTTTGCCCGGGACCGTTTGCGCATTTTGGCTCACGTATATGATAGTGTCGCTAGCATCCATATGATAAAGAGCCCGGGCTGACATGACTAGTCGTAAACCCAAAGTGGCACAGACTTACAGGGACAGGCATCCATGACCCAGCTTCGAACGTGTC
Organism: Triticum dicoccoides; assembly: GCF_002162155.2. Classification (NCBI taxonomy): domain Eukaryota; kingdom Viridiplantae; phylum Streptophyta; class Magnoliopsida; order Poales; family Poaceae; genus Triticum; species Triticum dicoccoides. The sequence continues at coordinate 121 of NW_021274491.1, read as the reverse complement.
GGTCATCAGCAAATGGGTCCGGGCTGTAGCACTGGGCTAGCAGGACTCCGGTAAACCGGGCTGTAGCGGGCTAACAGGACTCCGGTACTCAAAGCGTGACATTTCCCCGAAGGGACAGACA
>NW_021274490.1:0-2660 GCF_002162155.2 Triticum dicoccoides | reverse complement strand
CTTTCAGGAACTGAAAAGACGCCTGACTTCTGCTCCCGTACTGGTACCGCCAGACTTCTCTAAGGACTTTGTTATCTACTGCGACGCCTCGCGACAAGGACTAGGTTGCATTCTCATGCAAGATCGACACGTAATTGCCTACGCTTCACGGCAATTGCACCCACATGAGGAGAATTATCCTACCCATGATCTAGAGCTTGCAGCCGTAGTCTATGCACTTAAGACCTGGCGACATTACCTCCTCGGTAATCGTTGCGAAATATTCACTGATCACCAAAGTCTGAAGTACATCTTCACCCAACCGGATTTGAATCTCAGGCAAAGACGTTGGGTCGAGTTGATCACAGATTTCGACTTAGGAATAACCTACACCCCAGGGAAAGCCAACGTCATGGCTGATGCGCTAAGTCGTAAATCTTATTGTAACAATCTGATGTTACAACAAAGTCAACCGCTTGTCCATGAGGAATTTCGGAAGCTTAACCTCCACATTGTTCCTCAAGGATTTCTTTCCACCTTGGTGGCGAAACCTACTCTTACGGATCAAATCATTGCTGCCCAGAAGCGAGATAAGGGAATAGCTAAGATCAAGGAGAACATTGCTAGCGGAGGTGCTAGTTGTTTCTCCACAAATGATCATGGTGTTGTGTACTTTGAGAACCGTCTAGTGGTTCCCAAGAACCAGCATCTATGGCAGTTGATCCTTAAGGAGGCTCATGAATCTCCTTTCACTATTCATCCCGGTGGTACTAAGATGTATCAGGACCTACGCCAGAGGTTCTGGTGGACTAGGATGAAGAGAGAAATTGCTCAGTATATTGCTAATTGCGACGTCTGTCGTCGTGTAAAAGCAGAACATCAACGGCCTGCTGGCACCCTTCAACCCCTAGCTATTCCTGAATGGAAATGGGATAAAATTGGTATGGATTTCATTACCGGTTTTCCCAGGACTAAGAGAGGGAATAATGCTATCTTCGTCGTGGTCGATCGTCTTTCCAAAGTAGCCCATTTCTTACCTGTTCGTGAGAGTATAACCGCTAGTCAGCTGGCAGACTTATACATCTCCCGAATAGTGTCTCTCCATGGTGTTCCTTTGGAAATTAACTCGGATCGAGGAAGTCTTTTCACCTCTCAATTTTGGGAAAGTTTCCAAAATGCTATGGGAACCCGTCTCTCCTTTAGCACCACCTTCCACCCTCAGTCGAGCGGTCAAGTGGAACGCGTCAACCAGATTCTAGAAGACATGCTTCGAGCCTCTGTTATCTCATTCGGAATGGATTGGGAGAAGTGCCTTCCATTTGCCGAATTCGCTTATAACAACAGCTATCAATCTAGCTTGGGTAAAGCCCCTTTTGAAGTTCTCTATGGACGACGGTGTCGAACACCCCTTAACTGGTCAGAGACCGGGGAAAGACAATTCTTTGGCCCGGATATGATTCAGGAAGCAGAAGAACAAGTTCGCATCGTTCGTGAAAAGTTGAAAACAGCCCAATCTCGTCAAAAGAGTCAATATAACCGAAAACATAAGGCTATGACTTTAGAGGTTGACGAGAAGGCTTATCTTCGGGTCACCCCTCTGAAGGGAACCCATCGTTTCGGTATCAAAGGCAAATTGGCTCCTCGTTACATTGGACCTTTTCGCATTCTCGCCAAACGAGGAGAAGTTGCCTACCAGTTGGAACTACCTCCGCATCTCTCCAGAGTCCACGATGTCTTCCACGTTTCCCAACTCAGGCGTTGCTTCTCGGATCCTATCCGTGAAGTGGACCACGAAACGCTTGATCTCCAGGATAATCTTACATATCAAGAGTACCCCATTCGTATCCTCGATCAGGCCAAGCGTACCACTCGACGCCAGAACATCAAGTTCCTCAAAGTACAATGGTCGCACCATTCTGAGGATGAAGCAACTTGGGAAAGGGAGGATCGTCTTCGACTCGAGTACCCCACCTTATTTCCGGAGGAACCCAAATCTCGGGACGAGATTCTTTTGAGTGGGGGTGAGTTGTCACACCCTAGCTAGTCATGCATTAGAGTGTTGCATCATGTTTACTCTTTCATCAGGAACTTGAAATGGGGATCTGTGAAACCCTCAGAATCATTTTGAAAATGATCCAAATAAAAATTTCTCCAAAAGGGTCCAAGAAAATGCTCATGTTGATCTCTGAAAATATTGGACAGAGATAAAAAAAATCAAACCAATATTTTCAGTGGCTCATGGACATTTATTTTGGGCATTTGGAATTAATGCATAAATATTTGCTTTGGAAATATATTTCTATATATATAAATATATGTCCAAATATTATGCCAATTATAAAGGAGCTCTGGAATAATATATCTAGCCCCTGCAAAAATTGGCATAAGTTAAATAAATGATTTAATATATTATTTAAATCAAAACAAATGTCAGAAATTAGAAAACAGAAAAAAATAAAAGGGAGAAGCTTACCTGGGCTCCTCCCTGTGCAGCCCATCCAGCTGGCCGGCCCAGCCAGCAGGCGGCCCAGCCCGCCTCCCTCCTCTGTCGTCTTCGTCCCGACAGAGGGAGGGGAGTGTGGCCGGCGCGCGCGCGCGCCACCGCGCCACGCCACCTCTCTCCCTGCTTGCCTGCCCTCCCCTCCTCGCTCGATGCCCCGGACGACGCCACGCCTCCCCCC
>NW_021274489.1:0-1169 GCF_002162155.2 Triticum dicoccoides | reverse complement strand
TAAACATGTAAATCGTTGTTCAGTTTCTAACTCCCAAGTAAGATATATATCAGGAACATATCTACCCTCAAATGGTGGAATATTCAATTTCAGTTTAGGAATATGGACATCATCTCGTACCTGAGGTGGTGGTGCAGGCCTACCATTACGAATATATACCTGAGGTCGACCTGCTGGTGGTGGTGCTGGTGGCTGCTCGTAGATCTGATTTTGATCAACCTCATCCTCATAATCGCCCGCATACTCATCATCCTCCTGGGTACCAGCAACAACAGTAGCAGGAGCCACAGAAGTATCAACAGCAGCACCAACAGTTTGGCCAAACGCAAGAGGAACACGGCTCGCTCGGCGAAGGTCTATTTCGCGACGTGGAGGTAGTCGTTGTTGTTGTTGTTGTTGGAGAGGTGCGTTAGGTGCAGCGGGTGGTGGTGGTGGAAGACGCGCGAGCAATTCATTAAATCTGTTATCGAGCTTTGTTTCGAACGTCTTCTCAAGGCCAGTGATCTTCTCCTTGGCCTCTTCAAAATTGTTCAGCACATCTTGCACCTGTTCAGTCATCATTTGCTGAAACTTATCATGAAGCTCCTTGTTCGATAAATTCTCCCAGTCAATCTCGTCGGCTTGTGATCCTGGCATGGTTAGCAGCAATAGAAACACACAAGAATATGATCCTACAGACTACGAACAAGTGGTGGTGGTGGGTGTCACAAATCCGTCAAGAAAACTCAAATTCTTACCAGTTCTTACCCAGCAACAGGCGGTGATCGGCAACCGTTGTTCATAGAGGCTAAGGTGTCCCGTCTTTCGATGAGATGATGGATATCGCTTTGGTGGAAGTCGACTTTGACGATCCGACTACGAACGTGCGAGGACGTCGCGCCTTAGCAATCGCTAAACCAACTCCGAGAGGTTATTGACCACGCCGGAGCACGATCAACCTGACCACGAGGGTCTGTTTCCTGCGAGCAAACGAAGAACAAGCAAGAAACTGAGATTGCAATCTGGATATTGCGAATATAAGATGAAAGCTTTATTGATCAAGGTGGGGTTCTGTGACGCCTTTGTCTGGTCGTTGAACACAAACGAAGTACGCGAAGTTGCAGCTATGGCGAACTTTTAATCTAAACAAAACCCAAAGTCTAAACAATGCCCTAAGGGCTGTATATATG
>NW_021274488.1:0-897 GCF_002162155.2 Triticum dicoccoides | reverse complement strand
AACAATACCACATCTAATCATGCCAGTTTGTAATTCCTGATAATATTCTTCTACAGAATTTTTCCCTTGTCTTAAACGCTGCAATTTTTGAAGCAATTCACGTTGATAATATGGTGGAACCCAACGCGTACGCATAGCAGTTTTCAAAGCAGCCCAAGTAGTTGGAATAGGATATAATCTACAATGTTCAGACCACCATACACATGCAAAACTAGTGAAAGCACAAACGGCAGCAGCAACTCGTCTCTCCTCAGGATATTGTAAACATGTAAATCGTTGTTCAGTTTCTAACTCCCAAGTAAGATATATATCAGGAACATATCTACCCTCAAATGATGGAATATTCAATTTCAGTTTAGGAATATGGACATCATCTCGTACCTGAGGTGGTGGTGCAGGCCTACCATTACGAATATATACCTGAGGTCGACCTGCTGGTGGTGGTACAGGTGGCTGCATGTAGTGGTGATTTTGATCAACCTCATCCTCATAGTCTCCCACATAAGCATCCTCCTCCGCATCAGCAGCAGGAGCCACAGAAGTATCAACAGCAGCACCAACAGTTTGGCCAAACGCAAGAGGAACACGGCTTGCTCGGCGGAGGTCTGCTTCGCGACGTGGAGGTAGTCGTTGTTGTTGTTGTTGTTGTTGGAGAGGTGCGTTAGCTGCAGCGGGTGGTGGTGGTGGAAGACGCGCGAGCAATTCATTAAACTTGTTATCGAGCTTTGTTTCGAACGTCTTCTCAAAGCCAGTGATCTTCTCCATGGCCTCTTCAAAATTGTTCAGCACATCTTGCACCTGTTCAGTCATCATTTGCTGAAACTTATCATGAAGCTCCTTGTTCGATAAATTATCCCAGTCAATCTCGTCGGCTTGTGATCCTGGCATGGTTAGCAG
>NW_021274487.1:0-1996 GCF_002162155.2 Triticum dicoccoides | reverse complement strand
TGTATGATTAGTGTATGATTGAATCGGGGGCGTCGCACACCTGAAGGGGGAAACGGCCGTGTCGGGTCTACCTGGAGGGGCTCTTTCTGTGGGATTGGCCTGGATGCTGCTCCCAACTGTTCCTATGGGCTGACATACCACAACCGGGTGGAGAGGTCCACTAGTCAAAGCCTGTCCAGGGAAGTCAAAGGGTTAGATCTCGTGGCCAACCGCTCCAGGGTTAGGTGGGACGGGGGCCCTGGGGGTAGCAATGCCACTAGAGCACCGCACCGGGCCCTCATACAAGGCGTAAGGTGTGGTGGCATGTCTGAGGCAGCATGCAGCTCCGGGGTGTCGCCCCCCTCACGGCCGGCACCGTCGCCGGCACCTAGAGGGGGCAAGCGAACGCGTCATGTCTACCTGGAGGGGATCTTCCTATTGGTTTTGCCCGGACGTTTCTCCCAAGTGTTCCTATGTGGTGACCTACCACAACCGGGTGGAAAGGTCCACTGGTCAAAGCCCATCCGGGGAAAGTCAATGTGTTAGATTTCGTGGTCAACCGCTCCAGGGTTAGGCGGGACGGGGGCCCTGGGGGTAGCAATGCCACCGAAGCATCGCACCGGGCTCTCATACATGGCGTAAGGTGTGGTGGCATGTCCGAAGAGGCAGGATGTGGCTCCGGGGTGTGGCCCAGCCTCACGGACGGCGATGACACGGTAGTAAACGTTCGGCAGTAACACTGCAGCGTGAATATTATTGAATACTCGGAGCATGATAAAATCATGAGTTTCTTACACGACGTGGGCACACATGCTATTGGACTGTTGGTAATTATTCATACTTTTTGGTGATGCAGAAGTATGTCAACACTTCCCTCTACGCGGATTGCTCTTCGCGTGTCTATGATTGTGGTCGGCTGCCTCCGGGGGCTAGCATGCCACCAAATCTTGCGTCGCCGGCCTCTCACAAGTCTGGAAGAGGTGTCGCTATTGCAAATGCCCGACACACGTCTCTGGGGTGTGCCCCCACCCCTCACGGTCGGCACCGCCGCCGGCACCTAGAGAGGGGAATCGGCCGCATTGGGTCTACCTGGAGGGGATCTTCCTGTGGGTTTGGCCTGGACTTTACTCCCAAGTGTTCCTATGGGCTGACCTAACACAACCGGGTGGATAGGTCCACTGGTCAAAGCCCATCCGAGGAAAGTTAAAGTGTTAGATCTCGTGGTCAACTGCTCCAAGGTTAGGCAGGACGGGGGCCTTGGGGGATAGCAATGTGTAGCGCCCAAGATGCGATTCTATCCCAATCACGTGATCAACTCATGATTGGGGCACAACCGCATTTCGAGCGCATAGCAATGTGGATATCATTACAACATACCATGTACTGAATATATGAGAATACAAGATAAAGGCTTACACTCGCCACAAGCTACAACATGAATACAACAGTTCATCAATACATAGCAATCACCATACAGAAGAGCAGGATCCAACTACGGATGAAAGCAAACAAAAAAGAAGAATGAACTCCACCTTGCTAGCCTAAGCTCCCTGACCCAGAACCTATTTCCATTGATCGAAGAAGAAGAACTCCAAAAGCAATCAAGCATCGCACTTGCGTCAGAGCATCGTGTTACCTGTACCTGCAACTGTTGTTGTAGTAATCTGTGAGCCACATGGACTCAACAATCCCATTACCATGGGTATCAAGATTAGCAAAGCTTAATGGGTATGGAAATGGATATGTGGTGAGGTTGCAGCAGCGACTAAGCATGATATGGTAGCTAACTTACGAGTACAAGAATAAGATGAGAAGCTATGCAAATGGTCGCAAACTAGTAATGATCAATAAGTGATTCTGAACTACTTACGTTCAAACATAACCCCACCATGTTCTCTTCTCTACCCACTCAAAAAGAGACCATCATGGTTACACATGCGGTTGGGTATTTTAATTCAAATCTGGTGTCAAGTTCTCTACAACCGGATATTAAAAACTCCCATCTGCCACATAACTG
>NW_021274486.1:0-2370 GCF_002162155.2 Triticum dicoccoides | reverse complement strand
ATATTCAAGAGATACTAATTCATGAAGAGTGTTATCCTATGGACCATTTGTTTCATCTTGCTTGCAAAGCTGAACAGGAAATAAAACGACGTGTTGGCCATGAGGAGAACAAGCGCACGGTGCACATTCCAAGAGTTGATATGATTGTTCCTTCAACTACTAGGCATACTATGACAACCACATCCGTTGTTGTCAGGACTACATCACCTCCACCATGTGACACATCGCCCCTGAGAGTGGCTACATCATCTGAGTTGATCATAAGAGGTAATGACAAAGGTACTGATCTTCCATCTCTACATGAGAATGATGAATGCCTTGTCAATTTGAATGCACCATCTGATGAGCTACCCACTACTTTGATCACACCACCTATTTTAGAGGACTACGTTGATAATTTGACTTTTCCATGTGATCAAACAACTGAAATACCAACAATTTTGAGTGCACCCATTGAATTAACTATTGATGCAAAAGAACCAATGTTTAATCATTTTGATATGACCTCTAATCTTGGTGATGATTCTGTGTTGAATGACTTATTGCATGTTTGCTTATTTAAGCATGTTGTTGCATGTAAATTTGATGCAAGTAAGGTTTATTCACCAATGTTGGGATGGTTTAATGATGAACATTGTCAATCTTTTGAAATGAATAAGAGCTTCACTGATATGTGCAAACTGAGTTGCAATATTTTCATGCCTTCTACTTCTTGTGCTAATTTTTTGGCTTTAGATTTTATGAACTATGCAAGTTACTCATCTATTCATGTGTCATATATGCAAAAATCAAGGGAAGTAAAAATGGATGACATATACATATACAACATGTACACCTTGTCTCTTTTGTTAGCCACATTTCAGATTAAGCAACGCCGAGGACGGCTTTATTTTCAAGAAGGGGAGGATGATGAGGACATGACTACCTTGGATATGACCAAAAATATTGCATATATGCATATTTGTCAGGTGATTTCTAGTGCAAACTATTCAATAATCTATTTATGTTATCCAGAACAAAAATACTTCACACACTTTTGTGTTTTGTCTAATTGCAGGTGTATGGGACATTTGTACAATCCACATATGAAGATAAGGAAGAAAGAGATGTTTATTTGTTGTCAAAAAAGTTCTCTCACGTCACTTTTGGCCCAAGAGAAGATAGAGTCCAAGTCTCTCACGTTCTGGATTCAGATCCGGACTGCACAGACATACCTGACTCAAAACGCACACAAGTTTTTCATACGGACTCCGAATTGGGTGATTCTTTTTTTGTTGGAAACTAGATTTCGTGCACTTTCCCACCAAATTGGAATCACCTTAAAATTCGTCCGGAGCGTTGAGTTGTGGACTAAACAATCTAATGCTGCAGCAGAATCCGAGTCAAACTACAAGTCCAAAGGTGTTACATCACCTCCACTTGGGCCCATTGGCCTTGTACGACCTAGATTTAGTTTTAGGCTGCCTTGGGACGTCCTCCCACCTCCTTGGCCGCCACCCCTTGCTCCTATATAAGTAGATCCATCTAGTAGCTTTTCCTTGGGATTTGTTTAGTTAAAAGTTAGCCATTGCAACTTCGTGTACTTCGTTTGTGTCCAACGACCAGACCAAGACCGCTTCCGGATCCCCACCATTATCAATACCTCATATATATTTGCAATATTCAGATTGCTTTATCATATTCTTGCTCGTTCTTTGATTGCTTGCAGGAATAGACCTTCGTGGTCAGGCTGACCGTGCTTCCGGCATCGTCAGTAACCCCAGGAGATTGGTTTAGCGATTGCTAAGGCGCAACGTTGTGCACGTTTGTAGTCGGATCGTCAAAGTCGTCTCCACCAAATCGATACTTATCATCTCATCGAAAGATCGGGACACCCTCGCCTCTATCACACATGATCAGGTTAATGTATCTATACCACCATTTAATGGCCGTTTTAAACCTGCTTTATATATTGAATGGGAGTTCGACATAAAAATATATTTGCTTCCCATAATTTCGATGAACATAAAAAGGTTAAGGTTGCGGTTGGTTCTTTCACTGGTTATGCTTTGGTTTGGTGGAGTGAATATTGTCGGTTACACCCTGATTATATACCTACTACTTGGGATGATTTGAAACTTGCCATGCGACATACTTTCGTCCCTGCTTATTATACTCGTGACATGATTAAGAAGTTGCAACACTTAAAACAAGGTAGTGAAACTGTAACAAAATATTATGATGATTTACAAACTACCTTGTTGCATTCCTCTTTAGAAGAAAGTGAAGATGATTTTATGGATAGATTTTGGGGAGGATTAAACCGTGATATTCAAGAGATACTAATTCATGAAGAGTGTTATCCTATGGACCATTTGTTTCATCTTGCTT
>NW_021274485.1:0-1619 GCF_002162155.2 Triticum dicoccoides | reverse complement strand
ATTATTAAATACTTGGAGCGCGATAAAATCATGAGTTTTTTACACAACGTGGGCACATGTGCTATAGGACTGATGGTAATTTTTCATAATTTTTTGTGATGGAGAAGTATCTGAACACTTCCCTCTACGCGGATTGCTCTTCGCACGTCTACGACTGTGGCCGGCGGCCTCCGGGGGCTAGCATACCGTCAAATTTTGCGTAGGCGGCCTCTCAGAAATCTGGAAGTGTTGAGGCGGTTGCAAACGCCCATCACGCGTCTCCGGTGCGTGCCCCCCCCTCCTCACGGACGCCGCCGCCGGCGGCACCTGGAGGGGGGAAACGGACGCGTCGGGTCTACACGGAGTGGATGTAGCTGTGTGTTTGGCCCGGATGTTTCTCCAAAGTGTTCCTCTGGGCCGACCTAACACAACCGGGTGGAGAGGTCCACTGGTCAAAGCCCGTCCGTGCAAAGTCAAAGGGCTAGATCCCGTGGTCAAATGCTACAGGGTTAGGCGGGACGGGGGCCCTGGGGGGTAGCAATGCCACCGGAGCGTCGTACCGGGCCCTCATACATGCGGGGTGGTGTTGTGGCATGTCCGAAGAGGTGGCACGCGTCTCCGGGTTGTGGCCCCCCCTCACGGACGGCAATGAAACGGCAGTAGACGTTCTGCGGTAACGATGCAGCGTGAATATTATTAAATACTTGGAGCGCGATAAAATCATGAGTTTTTTAGACAACGTGGGCACATGTGCTATAGGACTGATTGTTATTTTTCATAATTTTTTATGATGGAGAAGTATCTGAACACTTCCCTCTACGCGGATTGCTCTTCGCACGTCTACGACTGTGGCCGGCGGCCTCCGGGGGCTAGCATACCATCAAATCTTGCGTAGGCGGCCTCTCACAAATCTAGAAGTGTTGAGGCGGTTGCAAACGCCCAGCACGCGTATCCGGTGCGTGCCCCCCCCCTCACGGACGCCGCCGCCGCTGGCACCTGGATGGGGGAAACGGACGCGTCGGGTCTACACGGAGTGGATGTAGCTGTGGGCCTGGCCCGGATGTTGCTTCCCGGTGTCCCTCTGGGCCGACCTAACACAACCAGGTGGAGAGGTCCACTGGTCAAAGCCCGTCCGTGCAAAGTCAAAGGGCTAGATCCCGTGGTCAAACGCTACAGGGTTAGGCGGGACGGAGGCCCTGGGGGGGTAGCAATGCCATCGGAGCGTCGTACCGGGCCCTCATACATGCGGGGTGGTGTTGTGGCATGTCCAAAGAGGCGCCACGCGTCTCCGGGTTGTGGCCCCCCTCACGGACGACAATGAAACGGTAGTAGACGTTCTGCGGTAACGATGCAGCGTGAATATTATTAAATACTTGGAGCGCGATAAAATCATGAGTTTTTACACAACGTGGGCACATGTGCTATAGGACTGATGGTAATTTTTCATAATTTTTTGTGATGGAGAAGTATCTGAACACTTCCCTCTACGCGGATTGCTCTTCGCACGTCTACGACTGTGGCCGGCGGCCTCCGGGGGCTAGCATACCGTCAAATCTTGCGTAGGCGGCCTCTCACAAATCTGGAAGTGTTGAGGCGGTTGCAAACGCCCAGCACGCGTCTCCGGTGCGTGCCCCCCCCCC
>NW_021274484.1:0-1168 GCF_002162155.2 Triticum dicoccoides | reverse complement strand
ATAGTGGTAATTCGATAAGAGACATCATGGTACGCACCATATCCAATAGGGTGCAACTATGATGTTCGGACACACCATCACACTATGGTGTTCCAGGCGGTATTAATTATGAAACAATTTCCACAATGTCTTAATTGTGTGCCAAAACTCGTAACTCAGATATTCATCTCTATGATCGTATCATAGACATTTTATCCTCTTGTCACAATGATCTTCTACTTCACTCTGAAATTACTTGAACCATTCAATAATTCAGACTGGTGATTCATCAAGTAAATATACTCAACATCTACTCAAATCATCTGTGAAGTAAGAACATAACGATATTCACTGCATGCCTCAGCACTCATTGGACTGCACACATCAAAATGTGTTGCTTCCAACAAGTTGCTATCTTGTTCCATTTTACTGAAACCGAGGCTTTTCAGTCATCTTGCCTATGTGGTATGATTTGCATATCTCAAGTGATCCAAAATCAAGTGAGTCCGAACGATCCATTTGCATGGAGTTTATTCATGCATATACACCAATAGACATGGTTCGCATGTCTCAAACTTTTCAAAAACGAGTGAGTCTAAAGATCCATCAACATGGAGCTTCTTCATGCGTTTTATACCATTATGACTTACCTGGCAGTGCCACAAGTAAGTGGTACTATCATTACTATCTTATATCTTTTGGCATGAAAATGTGTATCCCTACGATCAAGATTCAATAAACCATTCCTTTTAGGTGCAAGACCATTGAAGGTATTATTCAAATAAATAGAGTAACCATTATTCTCTTTAAATGAATAACCGTACTGCGATAGACATAATCCAATCATGTCTATGCTCAACGCAAACACCAAATCTCGATGGTAGAGGGAGCGTGCGATGCTTGATCATATCAACATTGGAAACACTTCCAACACATATCGTCAGCTCACCTTTAGCTAGTCTCCGTTTATTCCGTAGCTTTTATTTCGAGTTACTAACACTTAGCAACCGAACCGGTATCTAATACCCTGGTGCTACTAGGAGTACTAGTAAAGTACACATTAACACAATGTATATCCAATATACTTCTATCGACCTTGCCAGCCTTCTCATCTACCAAGTATCTAGGGTAATCTTGCTCCAGTGGTTGTTCCCCTTATTACAGAAGCACTTAGTCTCGGGTTTGGGTT
>NW_021274483.1:0-2196 GCF_002162155.2 Triticum dicoccoides | reverse complement strand
GAGAGAGAGAGAGAGTATCTCAGTGATGCAGCAAAATATGGTCTTGAGCCAATGGGCAAGGAAAGTGTGGCATTTTTTTTCTCCCGGTGCAACGCACGGGCATGTTTGCTAGTTTGTTTGTATGCTCAACCCCTTAGTGCAAAAGAACGTCACGTTATATTGCCACTTATGATAGCAACCTTTATTATGCAGTCTGTCATTTTTATTCTTTGCCATCACAAGTTCATACAACGCTCAATTTTGTCTTACACTAAATGATCTAACACTCTTTAGAAGCAATTTTTATTGCCTTATTGCACCGATGAGAACTTACTTGAAGGATCTTATTCAATCCTTAGATAGGTATGGTGGACTCTTGAAAATAATATTTGTGTTTAAGGGTTTTTGGATGCACAAGTAGTATGTCTACTTGGTGCGGAATTTTTGACTACCAAAGATGGGGGGCAAGCACCACATGTTGAAGGTGTTGGGGAACATAGTAATTTCAAAATTTTCCTACGCACACACAGGATCATGGTGATGCATAGGAACAAGAGAGGAGAGTGTTGTCCACGTACCCTCGTAGACCGTTAAGCGGAAGCGTTATGAGAACGCGGTTGATGTAGTCGTACGTCTTCACGATCGACCGATCCTCAGTACCAAACGTATGGCACATCCGTGTTCAACACACGTTCAGCTCGGTGACGTCCCACGAACTCACGTTCCAGTAGAGCTTGGGGAAGAGTTTTGTCAGCACGACGGTGTGGTGACGATGTTGATGAAGTTACTGCAGCAGGGCTTCGCCTAAACACCGCTACAGTATGACCGAGGTGGATTATGGTGGAGGGGGGCACCTCACACGGTTGGGGGAGATCTTTGTGATCAACTTGTGTGTCTAGAGGTGCCCCCCTGCCCCTGTATATAAAGGAGCAAGGGGAAGGCCGGCCGACCCTTGTTGGCGCGCCTAGGAGGATGAATCCTCCTCCTAGTAGGAGTAGGATTCCTCCCTTTCCTACTCCTACTAGGAGGGGGAAAGGCAGGGAGAGAAAGAGAAGGAAAGGGGGGCGCCGCCCCCCTTCTCCTAGCCCAATTCGGACAGGGGGAAGGGGGCGCGCTGTCTGCCCTAGGCCGCCCCCTCTCTCTTTCCCTTATGGCCCAACAAGGCCCATTAGTCCCCGGGAGGTTCCGGTAACCCCTCTGGTACTCCGGTAAAATCCCGATTTCACCCGGAACTATTCCGATGTCCAAATGTAGGCTTTCAATATATCAATCTTTATGTCTTGACCATTTCGAGACTCCTCGTCATGTCCGTGATCGAATCCGGGACTCCAAACTAACTTCGGTACATCAAAACATATAAACTCATAAAACCAATCGTCATAGAACTTTAAGCGTGCGGACCCTACGGGTTCGAGAACAATGTAGACATGACCGAGACACGTCTCCGGTCAATAACCAATAACGGAACCTAGATGCTCATATTGGTTACTACATATTCTATGAAGATCTTTATCTTTCAAACCGCACAACACTATACGTTATTATCTTTGTCATCGGTATGTTACTTGCCCGAGATTCGATCCTCAATATCCCAATACCTAGTTCAATCTCGTTACTGGCAAGTCTCTTTACTCGTTCCGTAATACATCATCCCGTAACTAACTCATCAGTTATCATGCTTGCAAGGGTTATAGTGATGTGTATTACCGAGAGGGCCCAGAGATACCTCTCCGACAATCTGAGTGACAAATCCTAATCTTGATCTATGCCAACTCAACAAGTACCATCGGAGACACCTGTAGAGCACATTTATAATCACCCAGTTACGTTGTGACGTTTGGTAGAACACAAAGTGTTCCTCCGGTATTCGGGAGTTGCATAATCTCATAGTCATAAGAACACGTATAAGTCATGAAGAAAGCACTAGCAGTAAACAAACGATCAAGTGCTAAGCTAACAAAATGGGTCAAGTCAATCACATCATTCTCCTAATGATGTGATCCCATTGATCAAATAACAACTCATGTCTATGGTTAGGAAACTTAACCATCTTTGATCAATGAGCTAGTCAAGTAGAGGCATACTAGTGACACTATGTTTGTCTATGTATTCACACATGTATTAAGTTTCCGGTTAATACAATTCTAGCAATAATAAAAATTTATCATGAAATAAGGAAATGAATAATAACTTTATTATTTCCTCTAGGGCATATTT
>NW_021274482.1:0-1033 GCF_002162155.2 Triticum dicoccoides | reverse complement strand
TTGGGGTCCCGGTGTGACTTGCGCAATTAACAAACCCCGGGGTGCGTTTACGTGTCGATCATCAACACTCGCAGTTTCGGCCGATTCGGGCTCGTTTTGTGGCACTCGCAGTTTTGGCCGATTCTGGCCCGTTTCATGGACTATTACTCACAGGTTTGGGGTCCCGGAGTGCTTTCCTTGATTAACAAACCCCGGGGTGCGTTTACGTATCGGTCATCAACACTCATGGTTTTTGTCGATTCTGACTCGTTTCGTGGACTATTACTCACCGTTTTGGGGTCCCGAAGAGATTTCCATAGTTGTTGAACCCCTAGGTGCCCTTACATGTATGTCATCAACAATCGCAGTTTGGGCCGATTTTTGGCCCATTTCTTGGACTATTACTTAGTTTCGGGGGTCCTGGAGTGATTTCCACAATTTACGAACCCCGTGGTGCGTTTACGTTTCGGTCATCAACACTCACAATTTTGGCCGATTCTGGTCCATTTCGTGCACTATTACTCGCCGCTTTGGGGTCCCAGAGCGATTTCCATGGTTGTTGAACTCCAAGGTGCACTTACGTGTCTGTCATCAACATTCATAGTTTTTGCCAATTGTGGCCCGTTACTTGGACTATTACTCTGTTTTGGCGTCCCGGTGTGATTTCCATGATTGAGGAACACCGGGGTGCGTTTATGTGTCGGTTAGCAACACTCGCATTTTGGGCCGCTTCTGGCCCGTTTCGTCGACTATTACTCACCGTTTTGGGGCCCCAAAGCGATTTCCATGGTTGTTGAACCCCATGGTGCGCTTACGTGTCGATCATCAACAATCGCAGTTTGGGCCGATTTTGGCCCGTTTCTTGCACTATTAATTAGTTTTGGGCGTCCCGCAGTGATTTCCACGATTGACGAACTCCGTGGTGCGTTTACATGTCAGTCATCAACACACAATTTTGGTCGACTCTGGTCCATTTCGTGCACGATTATTCACCATTTTGGCGTCCCAGAGCGATTTCCATGATTGACAATTCCCGGGGTGCGTTTGCGTGTCT
>NW_021274481.1:0-1121 GCF_002162155.2 Triticum dicoccoides | reverse complement strand
CTAGCAGGACTCCGGTGAACCGGGCTGTAGCGGGCTAACAGGACTCCGGTATTCATCGCGTGACATTTCCCCGAAGGGACAGACACAGGAACGAAGAAGGACACATGCCGGCCAGCCTAAGTGTTCCGGAGCAGTAGCAAGCTACCATGGCTCGGTGGAAACACTAGGAGACATTTCCCGGTAAGAGAGGCTACTAAAGATAAACAACTAGATAGTCAGATCCCACACATACCAAGCATTTCAATAACATACACACAATATGCTCGATATGTGCAATACAACATGGCATCACAAAATGACTCTACGACTCAAGTAGTTTATTCAATAGGCTCCGAGGAGCGAGACATTACAAACATGGGTCTCATGACCCAACAATCAGAGCATACAAATCAAAGCACAAGCGGAAGCTATCATGTCTGGGTACAAACATCTATAACTGAAAAAGGCTGAGAAGCCTGACTATCTACCAGATCCTGCCGGGGCACAAGATCGTAGCTGAGGTAACAAGCTAAACGTCGAAGTCCACGTGGAACTACTAGTGAGACCGAAATCTCTCTGCAAAAACATAAAATAGGCAAACGTGAGTACAAATGTACCCAGCAAGACTTACATCAGAACTAACTACATATGCATCATTATCAACAAAGGGATGGTGGGGTTTAACTGCAGCAAGCCAGCTTTGACTCGGTGGCTATCCTAAACTACGACTGCAAGCGACACTTTTGAGGTGGCGCACACGAGTCCACATATTCACCATATCAATACACCACTATGGATCCGCTCCCGTCTCCCTACGAGAACGCCATCCATAGCACTCACGCTTATCTTGCGCATTTTAAAGTATCCACTTTCACTTGTCTATGAACTGATATAAGCAACCCAGAAGTCCTTTACCGCGGACACGGCTATTCGAATAGATGATGTTAACCCTGCAGGGGTGTACTTCTTCATACATGTTTCCACCACTTAGCGTCTGCACACGACATGTGCTCGGCAGACTTCAAGCGAAAGCCGACGTGGGTGTAGACCACGACCTACCTAAACACTCAAGTCTCTAGTCCAGGTTTATCGCCTATTCGGGTTCCATCCATGAGGAGATCCGGCCGGAGTTTCGCTCACAG
>NW_021274480.1:0-2245 GCF_002162155.2 Triticum dicoccoides | reverse complement strand
TTTTTTTTTATTTTTTACTTCAACAAATTGTTTTCTTCTTCAACTAAATTTAACCTCTCGACAATAGGGTCGGTTGGCATTTCCGATTCACATATATCCTAGATAAATAAAATCTATGTCACGTTGGTCGGCATAATTTTCATAAACAATAAATGAACCAATAGTTATAAAGATAATATACATACCACATCCGAATCATAGACAGGACGAAGGCCGACGGGGCGGATACCAAAACCATCGCACTATATAAGATGCAATAATAAATGTAAGAAAATGATACAAGTATCTATCTAAACATACAAGTAAGAATATTTTTCCTTTCAGAAAGAAGATAAGAACAAGAGGCTCACCACGGTGGTGTCGGTGATGAGATCGGCGCGGGTGATCGACGGCGGTGAAGACGGGGACGGGGCGTGACGGACCGCTAAATCTAGTCAAATCTCGAGGAAAATGGAGCTTGGAGGTCGAGCTTCGAGAGGAGAAAGCTTAAGTAGTGTGGCTCGGGCATTCCATCGAACACCTCATGTGCATAGGAGGTGAGCTAGAGCACCACAAAGCCCTCTCCCCCTCGGCCAGAAAAAACAGAGCACTGTGCTCTGCTCTTGCGCGAGGGGGTATATATAGGCACCTCATTGGTCCCGGTTGGTGGCATGAACCGGGACTAAAGGGGAGCCTTTGGTCCCGGTTCAAGCCACCAACCAGGACCAATGGTGGTGGGCCAGGAGCGAGGCCCATTGGTCCCGCTTCGTCCCACCAACCGGGACCAAAAGGTCCAGACGAACCGGGACCAATGGCCCACGTGGCCCAGCCGGCCCCCTGGGCTCACGAACCGGGACCAATGCCCACATTGGTCCCGGTTCTAGACTGAACCGGGACTAATGGGCTGACCCGGCCTGGACCAAAGCCCTGTTTTCTACTAGTGTATCGTCATTTATGTCTTCTTCCCAAAACTTTTACTCCAAAAAAATAAGGAAATAATGTGTAATTAAAGCATCGCGATAAATAAGGAAATAAGAAGTAATCTCCACTCCTAATGTCTCAGTTGATAGGATTGCACGGTTATTTTTCGTCCCCCACTTTCGTCTGGGTTTTTTCGTCTCATCTCTCACCGCACAAAAAAAAACACGCCTAACAAAATCGTACGATCCAACTCCTCCCTCGATCTTTTTCGTGGTTGTGGGAGGTGATCCTCCGTCGCCCCCCGCCTTCATCCTTCGTTCCTGCCCCTTCCTCGCCTCTCCTGTATCTTCTGCGACGGCACCGCCGACTCCATGAGATTCCTCCTCCCTAATCGACTCCTCCCCGTCCCCCCGCCCCCCCTGACAAGGGTTTCAGACGGCGGTGGCGCCCTCTTAGGAACCCTAACTGCGAACCCGCCAACCCACCTAGCAAGCGACAAGCTCCCCTGTAGCCCTAGATGGCCGCCGCCGCCACCGTTTGGTCCTTCGCCGCCCCCTCGTCATCCTTCAGTGCCTCCTGCAGGTCACCCTCGCCATCGCCGTTAAGAACTCCGAGCACGCACACGTGAGGCCTCCACCAGCACCCACCACAATCCCCCGGTCCCTCCCTCCCTCCTTGTCCACCGATGCAGACGGCGGTGCTGGTGGGCGGCCTGGCCCTCGACGTCCATGGTGCCGTATCGGCGTCCCGCCGCTAGGAGCAGCAGCAGCGCCACATCGGCACCGTTACGCACCTCGCCGACGTGGTCAGCAAGACCTGCATCTCGATCCTCGCCCACTCTCCATCCTCTTGCAGGTAATAGGCTTTCCACTCCCTCTTTTATCTTCCGCGTTCTCGTGTGCATAGATTGTGAGTGTGAAGGAATATTTTTCTTCTATTTCGTGCTACTGATGTGCTCCTTCTGGCTTCACAATGCACGTATATAGATTCTTTAACGGAGTCAGATGCTGATAATATCAACTTAGTTCCCTGAATGCGATATATATATTCTTCCATTGCTATGAACTGATTGCCCAAACAATATATCTCTGGTTGACAGTCATGGCCTATTATTGTTGTTGTTAATTGACAACACTCTGCACATGTATTGTCCAATCACTGTCCAAACTTAAAGCTTGGCTGTGGATTTATTGTATGTGCCATACGCTATTCATAGCTACAAAATTGCAATCTCTTAAAAATGTTCTTGAATACAGTATTTCTTTTGTCACATAACCCATATGTTGATGATAAAGTTTGTTGTATGAGCTTGTGGCATACTGATCCGACAGGTGGCAGGTATACA